>NW_024082232.1:8352-257954 GCF_003009895.1 Hyaena hyaena | reverse complement strand
ATAAAAAAAAAAAAAAAAAAAAAAAAACATTAAAAAAAAAAAAGGTGCAGCTCACTTCAGCAGAGAAAATAAAAGTGTCCCTTTACTCCCAGAAAAAGGATAATATTTTCTAATTTTGCAAACACTTGATGAAGGTATCAATTGACTCTGTATTTTTACAGCTGCTCAACATTTATTATTGGAGAGCCTCTTCTCACAGTATGTTTCTCTTTCATTTCTAGTCAAGGGGTGTTAATATTATTTTGGAGTTATTCAAATTTGAGAGAGTGATAAAGGGCCTCTCTTCAGGGGTTCTTACTAAACAAACCCCTGACTTCTTACTCCTTTAAGGAAAACTAAAAGGTTTTTGAGGAAAAAGGAAAGAAAGGAAAAAGGTTTTAGATTATGAGTTTCTTGGTTGGGGAATCAGAACTATTTAGTGTGGTAACTTTAAGACCTTGCACCTTGTCTGGCATTTGGCAGGTACTTGGAAAATGGTTGATAAGTTGAATTGGTTTGAGAAGAGTCAGGGGATTACCCCCTTCCTTATACAGATGGGGAATCTGAGGCTCAAAGAACTTATAGGTTTGTTTATACTGTGTTTCACACTTTGCTAAGGGCTCTCAACCAAGTTAGCGCATTAAAAACATTTTTTTAATGTTTAATTTTGAGAGAGAGAGAGAGAGAGAGAGAGAAAGTATGAGTGGGGGAAGGTCAGAGAGAGGGGGAGACACAGAATCTGAAGCAGGCTCCAGGCTCTGAGCTGTCAGCACAGAGCCTGATGAGGGGCTCGAACCTACGAACGGTAAGGTCATGACCTGAGCTGAAGTCTGGTGTTTAATCAACTGAGCCAATCAGGCAACCTTCCAAGTTAGCTCACTTAAAAGTGGGTCTGCACCACCATTATGTTTAAGTAGGAAATGTCCGTAAAATGATGAGAGTAATGATGTGTTTGACAGTGAATTAGTCACTGCCAGACTTTCCTCTACACAGCGAGGCATTCTCTGCTGCTAAGGGACAACTAAAACCTAATGATGAAAACAATTCAGGTCCTCAGACAATGGTAAAAAGAGGATTACTCTGCTAAGGACAAAAACAATCAGAAAAGTTACTGGCAGTCTTTGAACTAAAATAAGTCCTATCATCTATTGAAAATAAACTCTCACACACTATTGGTGGTGGTGTAAACTGGTTCTATTTTAATGCAGGAGAATTTATGAATATTTACCAAAATTAAAATGAATAAACTTTTGCTATAGCAATTTACTTTTATTAACGTATTCCCATTATAGACCTATTGCCATAAGAGTACGTGTATATATGAAGAAAATGATTTAATGATTGTAAGGATGTTCACTGACATTGTAACACAAGACAACTGAGAACAGCCTAAGTGTTCATCAAGTAGACCGATGGCTACAAAAATTATGAGTTATCTGGGTAATGATATTTTGCGGAGACATTTGATGTAGAACAATCTATATACTGACATGGGGGAAAATGACCACAATAAATAAAGCAAACTGCTTAACAGTATGATTAACTTTGTAAAAATACTCATCATCAAAGTATTCATGATGGCTTCTTCTGGAAAGTGAGATGAGGGTTTTTTTTTTTTTCTTTATACAATTCCCTACTACTTGATTTTTCAATGGAACTAGATCATTTTTAAAATTCAAAAGTTACAAAGAAGCAGTTCAACCCTGGCCACCTGAGAAGCTTTTACTTTTTAATCAAGAGTAAGAGGACCCAGGAAATGGTTATTTTGCCCTACTCTGCCTTGGCGTCTCGCACTGTGCTTGGCACACTGTTGATGCTCACTAAATACCCTCAGAATAAAGGACTAAGGACGACCAACCCTGGTTACTCTTTCATGAAGTAAGGCGTAAGGGCGTAAGGACATTGAGGTTTTCTAACCCTAAAATCTGAGCCAGTGGGTCAACAGAGAAGTTTATCACATTAATAGGGTTGATTTATATTAATGAAAGACTGGTTATATAAATATCAACTCACCATAAAATAGTCTGATGGTTCTATTTGCATTGGATAAGGATTCTTATTGAGTCCATGCCATGATTTTTTGTGTCTTGGGCATTTATCTGTTGGTTTGGAAGGGATCTCAGATGGTGCTCAAATGGTCCGGCCGATTCAGACCCTGAACGTCCTCAGTACCATTCCCATAAGGAGCTCGGATTGACCACTTCCTGGGTCAGTGCCTCCACTTCTTAAAGGGGAATTCTTTCTTGACGAGCCCCAACTACCTCAAAGTTCCTTGTTGCACTGAACTGGAATCTGCCCCGTTGAGAAACTGACTCACGAACCCTACCTCTACCCCGTCTCACATGCAATGGATCTAAGCAGCTCTGCAGATGGTTTAAGAGAATGGGCTGTGCCAGATTGGCCTTGGACCCCGGCTTCCACATGTAGGCGCTGCGTGACCCCTAGGCAAAGACTGGCAACTCTTTCTAACCCTAAATCTCTTCTTTACAAAATGCGGACGATAATTTCTACCTCATGGGGCTGTTTTAGGACGATAATGAAATAATATGCATACTACCCACCACAATGTGTGGCACAAAATGCTCAACAAATGATATCCTGATGATTTTTATAGGCCTTTTCCATGAGGTATTCTATGAGGAAGCAAGGAAGAGAGTGGCACACAGCAGCAAAGTTAACATATGAGGCGTCTGTCGGTAAGATGGGTGCCTGAGGACCTTGATCTCAGGTGACTCTAGCGTCTCCTCTGTGTTTTCTTCACTAGAAACAAATTAGAAAAAACACTCCCAGTAGGGGGAGGGAAATTTCATACCATTAATTTAGCAACAACAAAAAGTCTGTACTTTGACAATTATAGACACCAACTTATGAAAGTAACTTCGGGTGTTTGAGAATCTCACTCACCTCTGGGGGACACAAGGAAAGAGCTCCCTTGGGGGCTTCTCTCAAAACTTGTCTCCCTGAAGCTTGCTCATATTCACAGAGCTGTCAAGAGAAGCCTGAGTCTTCTTCAGCCATTCTGAAGCTTTTCTCAGGGCTAATGACTACCTATCAGGCTGGATTTGACTTTATGTTATTATTCAAGACGTGAATTATAAATCCTATATATATTCACGACATAGATCTATATTTACAACATACATCTATATTACATGCCATATGAAATTTAGTAGACTAGGAGGCTTTAGGATCTAGGTCCTGTCTTGACCTGGCCACTGACTCACTGTGCGACCTCTTAGGATCTTAGTTTACTCATCTATAAAATGTTTACAATTGAGGAATCTTATGCCACATTCGAAGGAGCCCTAGGTTTGCATAGTTTTCCCGTGCTGGGGGCTGCTTTAATTTGGCTTCAGGCGTCTCTCATTTTAAGCAGAGTAACAATATTAAAAAAAAAAATTGGTA
The DNA here is from genome assembly GCF_003009895.1 of Hyaena hyaena. Classification (NCBI taxonomy): domain Eukaryota; kingdom Metazoa; phylum Chordata; class Mammalia; order Carnivora; family Hyaenidae; genus Hyaena; species Hyaena hyaena. The sequence continues at coordinate 254,570 of NW_024082232.1, read as the reverse complement.
CATATATTGGGATCCATTTGAAAAATGAGTCTTTTTTACCAAAAGATGTTTGGAAATAAAAATCACTGAATCACATGATCCTCAAGGCTGGGTTCCTTTTTCCTGCTTGTATTTCAGAGGTGGAGAGGGAGTGAGGAGGAAGAGGTGGAGAAAGAGGAAGGGGTTGGTAAGAAGAGGCCACCGTGACAAACAGGAACTTCTCAGTCTTACCAGGCATGGTTAAGAACAGGCTATTCTGATCACTTAATGACTCTTACTCACTTTCTTCCTATGTATATTACCTAATGATATCAGAATATTGGATATGGACAAATCCCTTTCTATCATTCAGTTGGTTCATGACATTGTCCTGGTGGACTTTGTCCTCACTCTGCCCCAATTCCTAGCCCTAGGTTTAAATCACTAGAAAGAAAATCTTTAGCACTCCAAGTCAACAGCTCATTCCTTCCAGAAACTGTCAAGCGGCATCTTTATAATAAAATAACATGAGATGGAAAGTGTAATCAGTTTGGAAAGTGACATCAGCAGCCATGAGGCCAGTCTTGAACTCAAAGCAGGAGAGTTCATGGATGTGTCCAGATAGCAGAGGAGATTCTGGATGCCCTTCTTCTCATTAACTCCCTGCAAATGTTCCCTCTGGCAGGGCAGGCCCCCGATGTAAGCCAGTCCCTTTACTTTAGAATAATGTGAGCTGCTGAAAGAAGGCTGTTGAAAGGGCATCACAGAGATGCACCCGGACTTGGTGAATATTTGGGGGTATGAGAGGTGGAAGGGTATTTAGGAAAATAGTGGGGTTATATGGGGGTCACGTCAGACTGAAGAGGTACCTCCTGAATCTCTGTGGCCGCTGGAGCACACAGTTGTGGAGCTCAGCTGTATTAACAGAGCCACAGTGGCCTGCATGTGGGCCGTGACCTCCCTCTGCAGGGACAGTGGGGTGCAGCAGAATGGGGGCTCAATGTGGAACCAGAAGACTCAGGTGTGAATCTCAGCTCCAGGACAAGGTGCTTCATTTCTCTGAACCACTATTTTCCTAACTGAAAAACAAGAGTAAAAAAAAAAAAAATACCCACTGGATCTGTCTCACAGGCATGTTGTGTTGTTTAAACAAAACAGGGTCTGAAGAGCACTTTGTAAATGAGAGAGACCCACAAATATGTAAACTGCATTCAGTAGCCTATGAGATAGGTGTCCCATGCGATCCTTAAGGAACCCCCAAAAGCTTGCTCAGAGCACTTTCCTAAGACGCTAAAAGGTTAGTGACATTAAATAAATGTAGTGCTTTACTGTGTTCACATAATTTTCTGGTAAGTCTTAATTATAAAAACCATTGTGTCTGATACTCTATAAAGAACTATATATAACATTACAAATCAAATTGTATATGAATAATTATACATATTAAATCTATATATGATTTCCAAAAATACAATTAGATTATTCTTAAAGAACTACTGCAGTGGCAGTTGATCTTGTCAGTGTATACACTTATATCAAAAAGTTTTACCACATCATATGCTCTTACTCATATGTAGAATTTAAGAAATCAAGTGAACAAAGAACAAAAGGAACAAACAAAAAAGCAGACTCTTAAATGCAGAGAGCAAGATGGTAGTTGCCAGAGGTGGGGGGTGGGTGGGAGAATGGATGAAATATAGGGGACTAAGGGTACACTTATCATGATGAACACTGAGTAATGTACAGAATTGTTAAATCACTATATTGTACACCTGAAACTAATATAACACTCTATATGAATTACACTTCAATAAAAAAAATGCTCATCACAAGTAAAAAAAAAAGTTTTACAAAAGTAGAGTATTGTTACAAAAGTTCTCCATTTTAGAACTTCAATAAGTAGTGTGTGTGCTTTACTCCTATTTTAGAGTGTTGCATGTTGGACTCATCCATGTAGACTGAGATGTTAGAAGACCATGGAGCTCTGTTTCCTACAGAAGACCATCAACTCTTCGATCAGGAAGTTCTCTGGAACAATCCTCTTCATTTTCCTCTGAGCAAGACAGGTTCAGTGCACTCATCACGGGATGGATCCAGGATGTCGTCTGTGTTACGTGACTGGGGAAGAACAAGGAATGCAATTACAAGCTAAAGGATCGTCTGATCTCAGTGACACCACTTCCACCCTACTTCAGCTCCTGGTGATGAGAAGCAGTTGCAACTCGATCCAATTGTCTTAAAAAGTCTTGGATATGTTTTAAGGTTCAACAAAACCTATTTGTTTCTTTCTTCCTTGGTAGAAAGCAATGTAGGAGAATGCATCATCTTTGACTCCTTGTTTTCCCTTACCTAACATTCAGTCAGCAAATCCTGGGATTCTCTTGCTGAAACATCTGTGGAATCTTTTACTTCCCCCCTCTTCCAGGGCTATACTCCAGGTCACTGAGATAGCTTGTCTCTCTGCCTCTGTTCTAGTTCTTTTCTAATTCAATTGCTGCTCCAGCCAAGAGATCTCACCTGCTAAAAATTCAGTGCCAACCAACGCCTTTTGGATCAAATACATACTCTATGGTATGAAACACCTTGATTTTTTTTTTTTACCTGCCTCAATAATACTTTTTTACTTTTTTCTTTGCTACAGTCTTCCTCCCTCTTCTTGTTTATTTAGTTAACTCATACTAATTCTAAAGAACCAAATCTCCCTGGGGCGCCTGGGTGGCTTAGTTGGTTGAACATCTGACTTTGGCTTAGGTCATGATCTCACAGTTCAAGGGTTTGAGCCGCACGCCGGGCTCTGTGCTGACAGCTCAGAGCCTGAAGCCCACTTTGGATTCTCTGTCTCCCTCTCTGCCCCTCCCCCACTTGTGTGTGTGCATGCGTGTGCGCGCACACACAGACACACACACACTCTCTCTCTCTCAAAAATAAACAAATAGACTCAAAAAAAAAAAAACCCCAAATCTCCCTCAAAATTCCTCCAATCTGTTCTCCTGATCTCATCTCTCATTACACTATATTTTAAGTGCCTGTTTATTTTCAGGCCTTCTTACTGCATATGAAGCTCCATGAGGGTAGGAGCCTGAACTTATATGGTGTCTAACATGTGCTCAGAACGAATGAGTAGGCATTTAGGGGAAGAACGTAAGCAGAGGTGAGGAAGGATGCACAACGGGTATAGAGCGCATTCGGGGAGTTCTGGGAATGGTGTAACAACATTACAAAGTATGCCTCTACCTGCTGGATGGTGTCTTTCCGACCTGGTTTCCAAGCTCTGGCTGAATGAATCTCTTGTATCCACCACTATCTGCCCAGCTCCTGAGTGTGAACAGGCAGCTTCTGGAATTAGGATGATCTGTTTCTTCTTCCTGGACACTTCTTCTACCACTGGATTGCCCTACTACCCTCATCCATTTATATCCATCTCCCCCACCCCTATCCTACCCAAACTCAACTTTGGAAGTAGTACCATGTCTTAGATCAAGTCCATCTGAGGGCTGGCACTTAAAATGATCAAATAAGATGGGGGGGGGTATCTAAAAGTATCTCCTACATTACAAAATAGCATTTCCAAAGTATGTTAAAAAGGTTTCTAATAACTATCATGTGAAGAAGATAATTCCATGGTCAAATAAGTTTGAGATATACTAGGTTAAATAGAGCTAAACAAGTTTCTTAACTGTAGGACTTCCCTAAATCTTAAACATATTAACATGTTCTATGCCTCTCCAACAGTATGTGGTATTACTCAAACTAACGTGCCCCTGTTAGTACACGTGGGGCCAGTGTTCCATAGAGCATAATTTGGGAACTATCACCTAAATGCACAGACTTTATTGGCTCTTGATGGCAATAACTGAAAATGTTGGACTTAGTACAAATGGGCAGTTTCATTGTCAATGAAGTTTTTGACCTATGTCCTAAATTCCCTGCATATACCCCAATACGAATTGTTCAACTCCTCAGTCTGAATATTAAAATTTACCTTTCCATGAAGATTGCTGACAGTTTCATGATGGCATAAACAAATTTAAGTTGCTTTGAGACTCAAGGTGAAGGTGGCAAGGCCCAACATCTTCATCATTTCAAAAGCTCAGAGTGTGGTTAAGTGGTACAAAGAATCATTATTCTCTTGACAGTAATCCACATCACTGTTATCTCTTTAAAATGGTTTAATGAAATTTCTTATTATGGAGACTAAACTTACCGAAGCATTAGATTCTGCACAGGTTAACTTCATTTCCAGGCCTTTGGGGTTGGGGGAAGCTGGAAATCTGTCTAAATTGAAAGTGGCTTTAAAGAAATACTAATGAGTATAACAGAAGAGGGCCAGAATGCCACTGTAAGGTAAAATGAGGACGCGTCATTCTGTAAAAAGCACCTGTTTAAAACTAAAAGAAAAAACTTGATGTGACAGTTTTGCTAATTTATTTTTTTAATGTTTTTTATTTATTTCTGAGAGAGAGAGAGAGAGAGAGAGAGCGTGAGCAGGGGAGGGTCAGAGAGAGAGGGAGACACAGAATCTGAAACAGGCTCCAGGCTCCGAGCTGGCTGTCAGCACAGAGCCTGATGCGGGGCTCGAACCCACAAACCACAAGATCATGATATGAGTCGAAGCTGGATGCCCAACCGACTGAGCCACCCAGGCACCCCCAGTTTTGCTAATTTAAAAAATCTTGGTATATTTACTCTGATAGGATGATGAACATTCATAATATGTTAGTGTGAAGAGACTAAATTATTATAAATCCTCCCTCCCCAATAATGTCCCAAAACTAGGGAGTGTGGGAAGGAGGGAAAAGAGGAACAACCACCTGAGGAATGAGTTCAGGTGCATACTCTCCTATTAAACTTTCTGAAAAAATAAGTCTCATGCTTCAACTATTATAACTGCCTATAAATGGACATTCCATTAAATTTATCACTTAGATGAAGCAAAGGCAAAATGTCCAATGAGAAAATGTAGTTATAGCCTCTGAATGATGACTATTAGAAAGTTCCCCTAGAAAGTCATCCTTGCCAGGAAACTTTATTGAGCACTTTTATATGAACAAGTCTACATCTGAACTTCTTCCAAATCCAAAAGTTACATCCTAAAGTATTAATTGATTAAGCTTATGTTCACAATAGACTTCTTCGTATATGTTTAAAAAACACACACCCAAACACCAAACATGCAATTATGATGGCTATTCACTAGAAAAAATAAAACAGCCAACAAATCAATAAGGTTTCTATCCTTCAAGCTTGTGTTTCACACCTAGGTCTTTTTTTTTTTTTTTTTAATGTTTTATTTATTTCTAGGAGAGAGAGAGAGACAGAGTGAGCAGGGGAGGGTCAGAGAGAGAGGGACTCACAGACTGAAACAGGCTCCAGGCTCTGAGCTGGCAGTCAGCACAGAGCCCGACGCGGGGCTCAAACCCACGAACCGTGAGATCATGACCTAAGCGAAAGTCGGACTCTTAACCGACTAAGCCACCCCGGCGCCCCACACCTAGGTCTTTTGTACAAACATTCAGAACCAATGCTTCTAAAACACAGGTAATGCATGTAAAGTGTCTGGCAAAGAGTTGATATTCAGAAAAAGATCATGATTAGTTTTGTTTTGTTTTTTGATAATTAGAACTTTGTGATTATTGCAAGAAAAACTTGGAACTCTTCCTATAATGCTGGAATGGGGCCATCTGTGTATATACCATTCAATTTTATGTCCTACTGGGCATAGTGACTAAAGAGCTTTGATATAATCAGTATGATGAGATAATCCCAGATTTACTGGCTTGGAGAACATTCTAGTATTAGAGATATTTCCTCTCTGATTTGTGTGCCTGGTAATTCGACTGAGAAGAGAGAGACTAAATCAGCCATTGTTGACTCTGTTTAATTAATAAAGACCCTATGGTTCATAAAGTGAGATACTGCTACTTAGTATGAAAAATTTAGAAGTCTGGAGAATAAATGAGGACTATGGAATGTAAAAATCTTCCATTTGAACACACACTACCTCTGGCAAATGTTCCTGCAGACAGTGCATCTGACCTGATTTGGGGAGAAATCAACAGCAGTTCAGATATATCTGAAAATCCAAAAAGCATAATGCTACTTGCTTCTGAATGATTGCCAAATCTGTTGGTGGAAAACAGGAATATTTGATCTAGGAAGATGACAGTGTTGTGGGTTTTTTTTTTTCTTTTATAATATTAGTAAATTGAAAGACATTATTTTAGAACTTATTAAAAAAACCCTAAGAGAACATGCTTTATTTTATTGGCAAAGAAATGTAAGTGAATTATTTAAATCCCATTATAATTACCCTCCTTATGTTTCTTACCTCCTAGCATGCAAAATGCTTTCTTTCAAAATAAAAATTTAGGACAGCCTTTAAGAGAAAAGTGGTTTAAAGACAAGAAGTGCACTAGTTTTGAAGAAATTCATTCTTAATAACCGTCTGTGATGAAGAAAAAGGTTCTTTTGTTAAACTCCACTGTAAATGGCACTATTTATATATCATTGTGAATTTAGCAACACTGCATGTATAATTTTATCATGTTTAAGATAAGGTTGCAAAATAATGAGCCAAAGTAATTAACTTGCAATGTCTTTTTTTTGGGAGTGGGGAGATAATCCCATGCATATAATATTCATATGAATGAGAAAATAAAGACAAATAAATAAATGTATGTTAATTCAATCTGTTTCTGGTACCAGTACCTTGGACTCACTGGCGAATTTTACAACTGGCCATAAATTGCAAGTAGTAATAACAATAAAAGACTTATACTTAAAAAATAATCCCAATTGAAAACAAATGAGAAGGTAAGAACAGAAAGTGATCCATGTCAGGGTTCTTGGGTGGCTTAGCTGGCTGAGTGCCTGACTCTTGATTTCGGCTCAAGTCATCATCCCAGGGGCATGGGATTGAGCCCTTTGTCGGGCTCTGTGCTGAGCATGGATCTTGCTTAAGATTCTCTTTCTCTCTCCCTCTGCCTCTTGCTCATGCTCTCTCTCTCAAATTTAAAAAGGGGGAGGGTGGAGTGAACCATGTCAATAAAATAATTAAAAAGTCACCAAACTTTGGTGAGGCAGCATATAATCTTGTCAGACACTGGTTATGAGAATGACTAGGAATGAGGAATATGAACTAATCCATTCTAAAACACGTTTAAGAGAAAATTATAAATTGTTCCCAGTGACATAGAAGGACTTCCCTCTTACATAATTTTGGAAATACAGCCCTAAAATCATAATGGATATTTCTCATTAATTAAGCTTTTAAATATCACAGAACACTTCAAGCATTAAAAAAAGTTTTTTAATGTTTCATTTATTTCTGAGAGAGAGAGACAGTGTGAGCAGGGGAAGGTCAGAGAGAGAGGAAGACACAGAATCTGAAACAGGCTCCAGGCACTGAGCTGTCAGCACAGAGCCCAATGCGGGGCTCGAACCCACAAACCGTGAGATCATGACCTGAGCCAAGTCAGCTGCCCAACCGACTGAACCACCCAGGTGCCCCTCCAGCGTTTTATAATTGAGTATTTGGAAATCCAGTGGGGGCTCTGATTAAATATTAGCAGGCTCTCATCCAAATCTTTAGAGTCTTCAAGACAAATTTTATTTTTGTTACATATTTATGTCAATTTATGTAAAAAATATATCAGATATCTTTTGAAAATTTAAAAATCCAATTAATTAAAAAACCTCTGGGGTGTGTGGGTGGCTCAGTCAGTTAAGCATCTGACTCTTGATTCTGGTTCAGATCATAATCCCATGGTTGTGGAATTGGGCCCCATGTTGGGCTCTGCACTGAGCTCAGAGTCTGTTTAAGATTCTCTCTCTCCCTCTGCCCCTCCCCCTGCTCCCGCACGCACACACACACACACACACACACACACTCTCTCTCTCTCTCTTTCTCTGTCTCTCCCTCTGCCCCACTCCTCCTGCTCACACTTCTCTAAAGTAAAAAATTAAAACCAAATCAAAACAAAAAACCCTTTACATCTCAGATATCACATTATTATTATTATGAGAATCTAAAGCTATAGTAATAAATCATTTATGCATAATATTAGAAAAAATGCTATTACTAGACTTAGAGAAGATGAATACTGAAAAGAAAATTCCTGAGAAAAATATGAAATATATAAGTTATATTTTCAAAATCATATACACAGGCTTAGATTGTTGTCAATTACCATATAGAGCCCAAACACCCCAGGTCCAAAGCTGATACATGTTTCAAAAAACTGTTCTATAGTCACAGATTACAGCTTTGGGCAACTCTTAAAAATTGATGCTGTTTTTCATTGTGATCAGATTAAAAAGTACGGAAGGCTTCAAAGAACATGTTCTACTGACACTGGTGCTTACTGGACTATTAGATACTAATAATCACAAAATTTTGAGTTTGTATATCTGTACATTCTCATGTACCCTCTGGCAGTGTCCACCAAACTTTATGTTCTCCCTTCCATATCACAGAGTTGTCACCAGGAGGCAGCTGTCCAGACAGAGACCACCTGTCCCAGCTACTCTTACATCTTAATGTGAGCATGTGACTAGTTCTTGCCAATGGAAGATGAGAGAAATGTTTACCTCTTGTGGGCCAGGTTTTTAAGAAACTAGAGTGCCTTCTCTGTTCTCTACTCTGACTCCTCATCTGCTAACTGAACTCAGAGGACTCTGAGGACCTAGAAGATATGGAGCCATGAGCTAGAAGGAGCTGGGGTGCCAAAATCACCAGCCAAAGAAAAGAAAAGCCATTCATCTGCCAGGAAGCTCTGCGTTGAGTGATATGTGAGCATTAAGCTACTGAAAGGTGGTGGTTTCTTACTGCAGTTGGTGTCATTCTAAATGACACTTGAAATATTCTCAAGAGAGTATCTCAAGATGAAGCCAGGACTTCTCCAGTAAATACATGTTCAACTTCAGGAAATGGAAGAGGTTGGCTTTCTAAAATACAGAGGACAGGCAATTAAGTATTTTTTTCATGCTACTTTAAATATATCAGTTATAAAAAGACTGCCAGAATATAGATTAATTTAAACTGAAGTTAATTAGAAACAAGTTTGCAAGACCACTGCCAAAGTTTCTTTCCACCTTAAATTCTCACTTTTGAGTCCAGGTACATGATATATAGAAGCTACTTTAATTTTTAATGTTCAGATATTTCACTTTATATATCCAATAAGATACATCTGATTAAGTATGTGTTTAATATTTAGTAATGTGTTTACATACTTAATAAACATCTGATTAAGTATGTGTTTCTCCACTATCAAGTTTGAAACCTTAAAAAAACTAAAGTTATTTGAAACATAAAATTTCAACTAATTTATACTTATTCTAATATTTTTCTACCAAAGTTAAATGGACTACACTAAAAATACAAAAATATGAATGCATATATTTTATTACAGAAGAACTGAGCATTCTAAAAATCACAAAACTGGATGGGACTTGGAGAGGTTCCCATCTGTAAAGTCTTAAAGTGTTCTATCAGTATTATAGACTCCATAATGCGTAAGTGCAAAAGCCACTTGAGAGTGGATTCTATAAAGTAGAAACCCTTAATTATAGTAAAAAAAATTATGAGATAAATACCAAACACACGATCAACCTTTACAGTTCCCTCATCAAGTTTACAATACGAATTATTTCTAATGTCGCCATCTTGGACTCGTGAATCAATGGATTTATCTGTCTTTTAGAACCGTAGTTTATTTTGAAGCAGAGAAAAAGTTATACTTCTCATCCTCATTTTATATATGAGGAAACTAATACCCAGAAAGGTGAAATAACTTACTTCAGGTCATAAAACTGGAACATGTTAGAGCCAAGATCTAGACCCAAATCTGACTTCTGGGAATTTAGCCATTATGTTAAACTCTCTCTCTGAGGCTCTGTTATCTGGGTTGGTTTCAACAACACTATATATGGTGGTTCTGGGATGGATTGAATGACCACCTGAAAAGGGCTCTTCAGTTTTACAAGATGAGATAATTAAAGATGTGATGACTGATCACAGATCGTATGCCTAAAGCATTTCTTAAAGCACTTGCCACAAAACTCATATTTTAATTAAGTATGAATAAAAAGAACTTGTGTGAAGCCTGCTTCCCCAGAAGTCTTATTATACTTTTCACATAGTGAAAATGGATTCTTAATATGTCTGTCTTTGCCCACCAGGCTGTTAACTTCCAGAGGACAGAGAAGTGCTGTATGCATGTTTACAGCATCGGTGTCAGGCTCAGAAAAAAATGGTCAATAAAGGTTTGATGCATCGACTCACCAGGCATTTCGCTGATATATTTACCACAAGGAAAAAAATGCCCCAAAGTGGTAAGGCTAGCTTATTTATAATTGAGCATCAGATAAAACAATCTTTAGATGTGAAAATGCAGTTGCTTCACCCTAATTGAATCAGGAGTTCAATTTATTTAAATAGCCTAAAAGTCACCAAATACCCAGGACTAAGAACTCTCTTCACCCATATTCTAATATCCAACTAACTTGAAAAGGTCTATTCATATATTTGGTGGTAGGTAATAGCTGAAACATTATGATGATTCAAACAATTTTGACTAGAGTTAATTTGCTAAATAGAGTTATGTGTAAACTTACTCAAATCCCAGGATTTCAGTTATAATTATTTGCATCAAACAAATACCATTGTTCACTAAATAAATCTTGTGTTAATAACACTGGTAGAGTATATAATGCTACCAAAGACAAACATAATGGTAAGTGGTCTGGCTAAGAGCTCACCCTACCCCTCGATTCTCTAACCACTGAAGTGATTTTACTACACTGGAATTTTCAGCCTCTGAAATAATTCAGAATGCAGCCAAAGCCAGGTTTCTAGGCATCTAACACCCAACAGAAGGATGGAGACTTTTCATAAAGAGACCTGGTTAATGCTGATGCTAACTAACAAACTTTAGGTAAGATTTAAGAAGATACTTCAGCCCCCACAATATCCTGGATCATCCCGGTGATACAGATGTTTAGATATGTAGCAGCTGGATAAGACTACATCAGATAAGCATTTTGTACTTTACAACGTTCTTTGATACTGATTTCCCAATTTGCTTTTCATACAAATCTCATGAAGCTAACTTTTTGCTGCACCTTTTACAGTTGCAGAAATAGAGGTTAAAGTAGTTCAAGTACCCTGTCCACATTCACATGGTAGCAGACCTAGGGCTTGGATGTAGACCACAGTCACTATTATTTCGTACAGACTATGCAGACCTCATTTGAAATTCCAGATCGCCCATGTGCTAACTGGGTGACTGTGTGTTTCTGGAACAGTTACTTACTTAAACTCTGAGTCTGTTTCCTAATCTAGAAAACATGCCACACCTGCCTCAATAGTGTTAAGAGATAATATGTATATGTCCCCTAGACCCATGCCCGGACACATTCTAGATCCCTCATAACCATCACCCTCTCCCCTCTACCTCTGACTCCCTGCATTCATTTTACATTGGTACAGCAACAGGTGCCCACAAATTTAGTGGCTGTGAACAACATAAATTCACTAGCTTACAGTTCTGTAGCTCACAAGTCTGACAGGGCGCTTGCTGGGCTAATGTCAAGGTGTTGGCAAGGCTGCATTCCTTCCTGGAGGCTCTAGAGGGGACTCAGTTTCCTTGCTTTTCCAGCTCAAAGGCTACCCATGTTCTGTGGTTCGTGGCCCCCATCTTCAAAGCCAGCAACACAGACTATCTGTCCCTGCTACCACTGTCACATGTCTTTCTCTGATCCTCTTCTTCTGCCTTTCTTTTCCATTGTTAAGGATTCATGTGATTAGACTGGACCCACCTAGATAATCTAGGATAATCTGCCATTTTAAGATCGGCTATTAGCAGCCTTAATTCCACCTGTAACCGTTACGCCCCTTTAACATAACCCAATGTATTCATTCAAAGGTTGCGGAGATTAACATGTAGACATCATTGGGGAGCCATTATTCTCCTTCCACACTCTCCCTCCCCTTAACTGCTTCATCCCCTAAAGATTAGGCATAAGGGAAAAGGCACTGGTTTGGATTAATTCTTCCAATTTGCCTAAAACTTGGTACATGTATAGGAAGGTTATATACTACATTGTAATGGAGATTATTGGATGAAGAAAAAGAAGGTGCTGGACATCTTATGGAAAGTATTGTAAGAAAGGAGCAACTGTTGTGAACTGAATTGTGCCCCTACCCCGTTCAATTCATATATTGAAGTCCTAATCCATAATGTGGTTGTATTTGGAGACAGAGCCTTTGGGGAGGTAAAGTTAGATGAGGTCATGGAGGTGGGGCCCTGAGTCCAATGGGACTGGTGTCCTTGTAAGAAGAGGAAGAGACACCAGAGCTCGATCTCTCTGTACACACAGAGACAAGAGCCTATGTGAGGACACAGTGAGAAGGTAGCTGTCTATATACCAGTGAGAAAGGTCTCACCAGAAACCAATCCTGATGGCATCTTGACCTTGGATTTCTGGCCTCCAGAACTATGAGTAAGAAAATTTCTTGTGTTTAAGCCACTCAGTCATGGCAGTCCTAGCCAACTAATACAGGAACCAAATTTGGAAGGGAAAGTGTTTGACAAAAAACACTATCTCTCAATAGTGTTAAGAGATAATATGTATACATATTTAAATTTATTTGTTAATAAATAATTTAATTTAAATAAATTTAAATAAAAGGTACGGGAGGCAGAGAGAATTCCATGTTTGGCTTGATAAAAGTATAATCCCCCAGAAAGGTGATGCATTTCCAAGGTACGTCTTGCATTCCCAGAAAATTTGCTTACAATATCCTAATGAAATGCTAAAAATCATGCTTTATGCCTCAGTTATACCTGCCATTGATCTAATGTTGGCGGGGGGGAGAGTTTGATGCTGGCTGTCTAGATCTGGATGCTTTATTCATTTCAGTGGGCTTTGCCATCCTGTATAACCTAAGCCAGCTGGCTGGCCTTTCATTTAAATGATAGTTGCTCATACAGCACTTCTATTGCTACAACCCTTCGTAGATATTTATAGAAAATCCAGGGGTGCCTGGGTGGCTTAGTCGGTTAAGCGTCCGACTTTCACTTAAGTCATGATCTCATGGTTCGTGAGTTCGAGCCCCGCGTCAGGCTCTTGTGCTGACTGGCAGCTCAGAGCCTGGAGCCAATTTCAGAGTCTGTATCTCCCTCTCTCTCTGACCCTTCTCTGCTCATGCTGTCTCTCTCTCTCTCCTAGAAATAAACTAAAAAAAAAAAAAAAAAGAAAGAAAATCCAGAGCTAGCTGTCTCTGGCTCCTGAGCAACTCAACCTCTTGGCTCCTCTCACAGGGCTTATGACTGGCCAGTGAATGGCATAGGTGCAGGTCTGGCTAGTGGTTTCTATGCAGCTGTGCAAAAGTTGTCATGTACAGCCCCTCCACTGCCAAAGAGCAATACTATAAAATAAAGGAAGGGAGGGAGCACTAACTTCCCTTAAGTGTTCACCACATGCCAGGTACTCTGCCAGGGGCTTTACCACCCTTATTTTATTCAGTTCTCAAAACAATCTGAGGAGACATAAGCTATTATCTTTGTTTTTAAAAAATATTTATTTATTGGTGTTGGGGGGAGAGGGGCAGAGAGAGAGGGAGACACAGAATCCAAAGCAGGCTCCAGGCTCTGAGCTGTCAACACAGAGCCGGATGTTGGGGTCGAACTCACGAACTGTGAGATCATGACCTGAGCCAAAGTCAAACGCTTAAGTGACTGAGCCACCCAGGTGCCCCAACTATTATCCTTGTTTCTGAATGAGTAAAGAGGGTGCAGACACTTGAAAGCAATTATATCAAGGTCATACTCACAAGTGGTACATAAACACTAAAGGAACCTGGGTCTGTCTGATAGTAGGGTCCATATTTTTTTCTCACCAACTGCATCCCCAAATTGCCAGTGACAGTATTGATGCCTTTGATATTTATTTACTGCCTACACATGCCAGGCACTGTACTACTTACTGGATATTCTAAGCTCACTGTCATATAGATGTTTACATCCAAACCAGTGGTTTCAGTACAATTAATTCATAGCTAAGAAGTGTTCAGGGACAAAATATTTTAAAAGTTCCATATTTCCTACTTCAATTCATCTTTTGAGTTCTTTATTACAGTCTCATTAAGAATGAAATGCTCAGGATTCTCATGCACAGGCAGAAGACGGTGAGGGGCTTATATGCACTCTCCTTCTCTAAAATGAAGTTAGGTACATAGAAATTGCCCTGATACCTCAAGGAGGCCTTAGACTTACAGTAAGTCTGTGAATGGGTATTTCTTAACCCATCCAAAATGAATCACAGCAGCCAAATTAATGAGGTCTTCAGAGAGAGGGCTCCTGACAGTGTCCACTAAGGTGGAGCTAAAATAGCCTGCCAAGGATTTAGGAAAAGTCAAAAGTAGTAGCTTTTTATTTCCAAGCCAGAAATGATCCATTCTTCCCTCCCCTCCAATCTCTCTAATTTCTAATTATATTAGAAATACCCAGCATAGGCTCTACTTGTTAAACAGTTAAGGGGTAAGAAAACAACCTCAAATTTTCCTCCTTTGTGCTTTCTATTTATTTTATACATGAGAGGACATGATGTAACTTGAGCCTTTAATTAATACAGTTGACTGACAATGGCAAGCCTTATTCATATATGTTAGGACCCATATTCTTTCCTACCTGGGAACAACCTCATAGGATGTCCTACCTCAAATCAGACAATCATTTAGGGACATTAGTTTTTCTGACTGGAGAGAAATGAAGAAAGCCATGTCTACCAGACGTCAGTTATCATTTGGAGTCATTAAGGCAAAGCTTTTAAATACTATCTCATAAGAACTTTTTTTTGGTAGATTGTCATTGTTTATTTCAACATACCCTACCCTTTGTACTGTTTACTGTTCATCCTGGCAGAGTTCCTGTGGTAGCAAAGTGCTCTAGAAGGCCCAAAACTGCAAAGATGTGGCATGTGCCCCCATACCTCTTGCCCCCTGCACCCACAGCAGATGTCTAATTGATCAGACATCACTGAGGTTGAACATGGCCTCTGAATTTTTCAGAAAACAATGCTTGAGACAGTGAGTTGAAATCTATTTGCCTTCCCTGCTCCAGACAGAAACGTTTGCTTTATTCAGAAATTATAGACTTTCTATGTTATACTGATAGGCATTTATAATGCTGGAAAGTATGCTACTTCCTATGTAATGGACAAAGGTTTTATAACCTGGGAGAGATGTCACATTAAAGGCGTATCAACACAAGTGAATACATGGAGAATTATAAGTCAAGCATAAGTAACTTTTAAAAACAAATGATTACATCTACTGAAAAAAATCACTAATCACTATACAGAGTGTAATTTCATGTTTGAAGCAAGTGTCTAATACTGAGATTTCTGCATTATTTGTATAGATATATAGACTACACACATATAAAATATATGTTTACATACATTATATTGTGAAATAGCACTGTGGTAGGCTCCTCTAAGACAGGTCCCAATGATCCTCACTTTCTGGCGTTCATGCTCTTCTACGCTGTACCAGGGTGAGTCTGTGCGACAGATAGCATATGGCAGGAGTGAAGGTGTGTCACTCACTTTTGAGATGGGCCATAAAGGCATTGTAGCTTTTGTCTTCATGTTTCTCTTGTTCTCACTCTTTCTCTTGTCTCTTGTTTAGGGTGAAGCCAGCTGCCTTGTGTGCAGCCCTTTGGAGAAAGGTCCATGCTGTGGTGAGAAACTAGCCTCCTGCCAACAGCCACCCGTGTGAGCTTGGAACAAGTATCCCAGGCCCATAAGGCACTCTTCAGTCCCTAGCCTTGGCTAATCACTTGATCACAACTTCATGAGAAACCCAGAAAGAAAGAGCCAATGATCCAGTAAAACCACACCTGGATTCCTGACCCTCTGAAACTGGGTGAGAAAATAAATATTTGCTGTTTTAAGGTGAAAACTTTGGGAGAAATTTATCACACAGCAATAGAGAATTAATACAATTATAATCACTGATTACAGTGAATCTGAATTTTCCCGTAAAGAAAAGAATACAATGAAGGCAATGTGGCAGCAATGTCTAATTTGTAATAATTACATTCAGCTTTACTATCAAACATAACTCCCAACATAATAATTTTGTTCAATTCTACAATATATTTTAAAGTGGAATCATATCGAAGGACTACTATAAATCTATAATAGTGTACAACTTTCAAAGGGAAGAAATTGACTAGAAGAATAGTTAAGTTAATCAGATAATTTTATCATAGCACCATCAAGATATCTGGCATTTTGTCGTTAAATTTAAGAATGCTGACACTTTCTAAGGAGAAAATCAAAAGTTTTTCTTTGAACTGTGCTGGTATGCATGTGTGTGTGTACATATATATATGTACATATATATATGTACACATACACACACACACACCCTAAATGGGCAAGTCCTGCCTATATGCATATTGCATACATATATTGGTATATAGAAAACACACACATATATACAAACACACAGGTTTGTTAGTTTTATGAAACACCAGCTCTAGCAATGCCACCATTTGATTAAATTTGTATCTACCGGTAAAACGCTTTCTTCTCTTACATCAGAACTTAAGTAGATGACTACGAAATATTAATAAGTGTGCAGTGGCCATGTGGAGGGATAGGAATATTCAATGAGGACTATATTTGTCTGGGCATTCTTGGGACAGCACTGACAGTTATTCCTTTGCCTGAGGCTTGGCTTCCATCAGATGTAACAACTGAATTTTGGGGAAGACAGTGACAGGTGTCAGTTTCAGGGAAGAGACTCTATGTATGTACACAGACCATCATCTCCTCTCGTGTTCTGGAAGGGTGATTTCCAACTGTTCTTTTTAAGTAAAGGTGAGAGAGGTAATGGCCTGAATTCATTAGTTGTTATTTCTTACCTCCAAAGTACATTTACCTGGTAAATGAACTACTTTTACCCCCAAAGCTAAGGTTATCCAGGCTCACAGTTTTAGCTGGGGTAAGTGAGAGGATGAAGATTAAACAAATAAAACAAAAAAGCTAAATAAATAGTTCCAAGGAAGACATACAATGGATGCCTGCTTACGCAGCCATTACTTATGTGGCAACATCACCTATCGGCACACAGCAGCTAAGAGCTAGGATAACCTCTCATCAAAATGTTAAGAGTGAGGGGAGGGAGTGAGGAGGGCTAATTTTGCTGGTATGTACCTTGGGTCAGGTGCTATGATAGGTTTTTCACGTACATAAGCTCATTTATCCTGGACAAGAACCCTATGAAGTGCTAATATTCTTACTATTCCATAAATATGGAGAATTAGAGACCAGAGAGCTTAAGTAAGCATATCTAAGATTATTCAGCTATTCTGTGGAGACACCAGCATTTGGACCCAAGTCCTTCTCAATATAAAAAGGCAAGGAAATATGTAACACTTACTAGGAAAACTTTCACGAATAGTTAAGCTAAAATACATGTTGGTGCTTGAAAGGGGTTAATTTACAGCAGCAAAACCTAACTCATGGCACGCAGCCCATTCCGAGGCTGGGTAAAAGAAGAACTGGCATATTGTTAGGCTTTCATATCTTTACTACCTGACCTTTCTAATATCCAAGAGATAACTACTTATTCCTTGAACTAAGTTTCTGTCCTGCTATTTAAAAAAATGGATAAAGTATAGAGCTCTCCCTAAATCCAGATCTGTTTAAAATATCTTTCTTGTCACATGGAAACATACTACATTAAAATAAGGAGGTGGAGGTGGTAAAGCATGGGGGTGTGTGTGTTGGGGGGTTGCTTTACGTACCATGGTTCTTCAATTTTACTACTGTGTGGCCTTGATGAAGTTAGTCTCTTTTCCATATAGTTTCTCCAACTCTAATAGTGAGACATGGATACCCACCATTGTCCTCTGGGAAACAAATCCTATGTTATCATCTCTTTAATGCTTTCTTTATAAATCAAGATTAAGATCAAGGA
This sequence comes from Hyaena hyaena, assembly GCF_003009895.1. Classification (NCBI taxonomy): domain Eukaryota; kingdom Metazoa; phylum Chordata; class Mammalia; order Carnivora; family Hyaenidae; genus Hyaena; species Hyaena hyaena. Next base: position 236,617 of record NW_024082232.1, on the reverse strand, counting down.
AGAGAATCAATGGGCTTCCAGAGGACAGGTTAAAGGAACATATTTTCTATGCTGGAGTAGACTATATAAATGTAGTGTCTCTTTCTGGTCCTTCCATAGGACTGTAAGTTAGATCTCAAGGCAGTCAAATGGCTTGTTTACTCTTTCTTTCCTCCTCTCCTTGCATGTACTCATTCTTATAGCAAGAGACTATTGTTCCAGTCTCCAAGGCACAGTGGCTTAAGCCAGCCAGGTACCAGGCAATGAAAAACACTCTTGCTTCCTCCTTGTCTTTATCAGTGACTGTGTCCTTAGTATCCTTCCCTAATATGGTACTAGTTAGGCTCTGACACTCAGCTTTGAGTTAGGATATACTGACAGCTGGCTGAGGCTAAGGAGTACCCACAAGGTCCAGACTCATTTACTGATATTTTTTTCAAAGGCCTTTGAACCAGAACCCCAGTTAATAAAGAATGCTAGTTTGCCTTCCTTTGATTAGGCATTTCTTTTTGGGGACTTTCTAGGGGACAGGCATGGCTGAAAAGACAGGATGCAACTCACCACCACCATAATAGCATCCTAATAAGAGCCAAGTGGTGTCTACTCTCTGCACTGCTGGGAGAATTAAATGATGCAATGCTTAGAAAAATTCACCCAACATATGCCTGACTCCTGAGCATCATAAGGTTGTGCTCAGTAAATGCTCATTTCCCTCTCCTCTACATCTTTCCCCTTAATCATTACAAAGTAAATATGAGAAGGAAACCAAATGCAAACGTGAATGTGGTTTTCATTTTCCTGCCACCTCTACAAGTACTATGATTCAAATCTTCCAGGAACTGAACATAGTTAACCCAGCATAGCAGGGGGCAACTTTCCTTCCAGAAGAGATAGGATTCTGGCAGTGAGCAGTATGGTGTTAAATGTAATCTGCGCATGGGACTCCTGGGTCCTCTATTCCAAATGTCCCTTTCTCCACACATTATAAACTATGCTTTTGCTTTATTATTTACTTTTTGCTAGAGACCACAAGAAAAAAAGTACATCATATAAAAATGCTTTGCCAAATGTATTCCTAGTTTTTTCCTCAAATCTTTTTAAGTATGAAACTTTTGAGTTCTCAATGTTTTCAACAGTCATATGACTCTTCATGGTTTTCCCCACCAATAATTATGGGTTTCTCCATACTGTAAATTAATAATGACTACTCAGCATCTACTGTGTTCAAAGTCCTATGCAAGGAGCTTCACATTTAACAACTTTGGTAAGTAGGCAATACTTCCCTTACTTTATGATGAGAAAACCGAGGTGAAAAGCGATATAGGAACCTGTGTAAAGTCACAGAACTTGAGAATCAAAATCTGAATACTGCTTTGGAAAATACTTGCACATCTGAAAGGATATCAAGGGCATCCCTCCCTTTTCCTCCCCAAGTGCACAATAAGAATAAATTGCTAAAAAGGACAATAAAGGGAGCCTTGCAGGTGTCACGAGTCTTTGGGATTCCCCTTTGTGTTCTCATAGCACCACTTCTGACATGGAGGGAGCTGCCCAGGACAGAGTGGAAGTAGATCAGACTGCTCTGTCCAGGGTAAAGCTAACCAGTCGAGCAGCTAGGACATGTGTTACTCTTGAGGCTCTCAAAGACAGGTCTTTATTGCTGACAACCATGCAGTGGAAAGACTTTGATTCTGTTCTGGTTTGGTAATTCAGTAGCTGTGGATTTTTGGGCAACTGCTCTAAGCTCTTATGTTCTCCATCCATAAAACAGAAAATAAGGCACACATACTGCAAAAGATTTTCTAAGAATCCTCTGAGATAGAGTTTGTTCATATTATGCCTCATTTATCTCTTTAGTTATTTACTGTCTGTCTCTCCTCACTACTGTGTAAATTCCGTGATGTCAGAGAACTAGCCTGTATATTTTACTACTATATCTCCAAGGCACAGAACATTGCTCGGCATAGAGCAAATGCTCAAAATATATTTGCACAATGAATGAACTGTGTACACTGCAGAGCATTAAAAATGCTGATTATTATTGATATCACTGTTAACTTTTAAGACCTACAAAGTTGATTTTTTCATTAGATATTAACTTTTCATAAGTATTGATACTTTTAGCCAGAAGTGAAATCAGGCAGCCAACATTTAAGTTCAAATTATGATCCTGTTCCAACTTTTTGCTGTTTCCCTTGAAATAATTACTAAGGTTTCTCCCCCCACAAATGATATCTGATATTAGCATTTAAATCACATGAAATGAAAATGGTGAGGCTTCATTTCTTGTTACTAATTTTTGTAACCTCCAAGAGGGTTTCTTGGTTTTGCTGATTATTCTGCAACTTCCAGGTTCTCTCCAGATGTGAAGAAAATTGCTTACTTGGTTGAGATGCTTGTACTTACTTGATGAAGTACTTGATTCCATCTGCTGTGTAAGCTTCCTCCCACCCATAAGGTAGACCTACAGTGAAAGGAAACCAAAAATACATTTAATAAGATGATAAAGATAACTTTATTTCCTGGATGCAAACTTCCCACATCTTTACAATTATTTGAGTACATTTCTCATACAAAATAATTTTCTAGAAGGGAGGAATTAAAACAATTCAGATGAGCTTTCCTACTCAGCATCTTTAGAACACAATAAATAAGTCTCGAACAGTTAACAATCTGCTTTAGTTGCATTAACTGGTTATGACTTGTCATTTACATGGGGTGAGCATTTTTGTCAGCAGGATTCAAGCACAAATTTTTGGTGCAGGGGATGATTTTTGCCTGAAGGCAGAAGGATGGACAAGATGGCCCCTGCTTGTCTATTCTGGCTCAAAGTTTCCTAAATTGGCTCCCTTTACATTCTTTCACTCAGCTCCACAGGGAATTGGTGCGTGAGTGCCAGATCAGCAGGGGCTTGAAAGTGGCTTCTGGACAAGACCAAATTCCTCGTGAAGTCTGAAAGTTGAGCAGAGTGATTTACAATGGATTGCGGCATTTTATTTGGTTAATTAAGATTTTGTGCATTAAACATAAACGGCCGAACAATTTGCTAAACTTAGCTTTCATTTCTGTAATGGAATTGAGTTAGTGAGCTATAAAGAAATGCAGATTGAAGTAAGCGGGAAATTATTTGGCTGTATTTCTGTAAACGAGCACATTTGTGTCCTCATCATATCAAGAGAACAGGCCCATGTTGAGGTAGCCACATTGTCTTATATTCCAGCTATGACTGGTACCCCTCTAGAACACCATGGTTTTATACCTCGGCTGCATCCATCCCTGCATAAGGCTAAGGATTTTAACTGATCTTGTGGGTCAGTCCTTTGATCCTGGCTTGATGGCTCTGCTGATGGGTATAATATACGCGAATGTGCTTAAGAACAGACTCCATGGCTCAGGTAGCCTACTTCTTTGGAAAGTAGCTGAGCTATCAAAACAAACCATTAGGTTTCACCCCCAAGTCTCAGCATGAGACAGAGGAAAAAGGCACAAGAAATAAGTATTTGAATAAAATAAAACCTTACTCCATTTCTTCAAGAATATTCTATTTATTTGTTTTGAGAGAGAGAACACATGTGCATGAGCGGGGAAGGAGCAGAAAGACAGGGAGAGAGAGAATCCCAAGCAGGCTCTGGGCTGTCAGCACAGAACCTGACATGGGGCTCAATCCCACGAACCATGAGATCATAAGCCAAAACCAACAGTCAGACACCCAACTGACTGAGCTACCCAAGTGCCCCAAGAATATTCTTTGAGAATAGTTCTGAGGATCTTGTTTTTATAATTAAGAAAAACAAAACAAGCTTTATTAAATTATATCTATTTCCAGTCCATTAATATAAGCGATATAAAATAAGACCTTGGCTAAAAATTCTGCAACTATTTCCTTTGTAGATTAACTCAGGCTGCCTAGGAGTTTCTCTTATCTCTTAGTGAATAAATATTCCTACTTAAAGTAGAAAATAGGCACTTCTGGGAATTCAGCATAAAGCAAATGACTAGCTTCTTACAAGCCCCTTGAAGTGACACTGTGTCTGTCCCTGCCAGTAGCACACGCCCAGCCAGACAGGTTGTAACACAGTGATGCTGCAGCGGTTCAAGTAGATTTATTTTCTTTTTTCATACCTTCTGCATTTTTGTTACAGGTCACTTTATTGATCATTCACAGCCACCTGGCCTGCAGGGAAGAATGTCATGACTGTACATAAGAGCCTTGATAAAGGCTCAGAAATATCAGAATATTTGGTCAGTAAGGCAAAGGCAGCTAAAAGTAAAAAGTCATTCTAATGTGACTCAGATTTTGTTCAAATGATTTGTTTGTCCAACGCTTAAATCCATACCTCTAGTTTTGAAGTCACAGATTTTTTTTCATGAAAAGGAGAATAAAAATGTATACTTTAGTGTCTTTTAACCCACAACATCATTTAAAAATCAAGATTGACACTGGAGTACCACACATTCCCTATCAGAATAGGATTCCTTCCCTGATTATTTTGTTCCAATTATTAAACAAGGACTATAACCTCACAACAGATTTATTAAAAGTACTAGTCCATATTCATTTTAGTCAATATGGTTATTGAATGACTGTAGTCATAAAGATATTCCTGTGGGTTAAATAATACATACAGTTTATTTTAGGATAAACTCTCTGTTTTGAAAAAATAACCATTTCTTTTTAGAAGAGTGAATGGTTTCTTCTTTTCCATGCAGCTACTATAATCTGAAAAATAGAATTGGAGACTAAATGGATAGTAGCAATCTCTCAGTGATCATTCAGTAGCAGAAAACACAATTGCTGTCTAATTATGAACTGAAAAACATAATATTGATAAACCAAATAGCTTACTTTATACAAAAAGAGGACTTTTGATTTCCAGAAGCTTGTATGCTTCTGATGGCCTCAGTTTTCCATTGGTAAATGATTGCATTTCTTCACAATAAGTGATTTGGGCAAAATTATAACATGATCTAAATACTTTTTAATAATCATTATTATTCCAAGGCATTAATTTTTTTCTCCATTTCCCAATTTGCTTTATACTTGTAAATATATAATGTTTCTATTTTTCATTTCATATCTGTTTTAAAACTTTTATGACAACTATAACGACTTGGCATGGTTTCTGATTGGAAAGTGTTCATCTATGCACCCTCACATAACATTCTTTCCATCAGAGATCATCTGTTTCCAATCAACCACTTCATGGGGATGACTCCAAAATCTTCACGAGTATCTTGCCAAAGAAAGAGTATCATACATATTTAGCTCTCGCCTAAGACTCAACATATCCAAAACTAAACTCATCGTGTTTTCATACAAACTAGTTTCCTTCCAATTTTCCAATCTATTTAGGTAACAAGATTCTCTTTGTTACACTGGGCCCATTCATCAAATATTTATCGATCATTTATTATATGTTCAGTATTTTACTTTGTGTTCAGTATGTGATCATGAACAAATAAACATTGATCTTGAACCTATGGAGCTTTAAGAAATAATCACAAATGAAGACATCATTAAAAACAGAAATAAGTACAATGGTAGAAAATTGTTGAATACTGTGGAAAAGTAACTTACAGTTACTAACACACAAAGAACTACAAATGACTAGGAACAAGGCCAATGACAAACAGAAATCTGTGGAACATGTGAACCATTCGTGACACAGGAAACACAAATGCACTTCAACACATGAAAATACGCTTAACTTCACTCTTAATGAGACAAATATAAATTAAACTTTTATGAGATGCCATGTATATAATGTCAGCAAAGATTAAAAAGTTGTTTAATAAGACACTGTGTTAGGAGTATGAAGAGACAGTCATTCTTGTACTGATGATAGTATAAATCGATAACATACTTATGGGAACTTGTCAATATCTATGTAAAATCTTACATGCTAAAATAATAACAGCACATATTTATTGAGTGGTTATGTGCTAGACATTGCTCCAAGCACTCTACATGTACTAGCCTCTTAGGGCAATTTTAAGAGAGGCATTGCTATTATTCCCATTTGCAAATGAGGAAACTGAGGCACAGAAAGGTGAAATCATTTGCCCAAGTTACACAGCTGGCAGGTAGTAGAGCCCAGACTCTTAAGCACTATCCTGACTCTCTATGTACCACTTAATCCAGCAATTCTTCTAGGAATTTAGCCCAGATAGGCTTTATGTACAAGATTATTAATTGTTTAAAAAAAAAAAAGGACTGGAAATAGTCTAACCACCCTTGGGGACTGACTCAAGACCATTTGTCCATCTGTGAAAAAGAATGAGGACGTAATTTATGTACCAATTTGGGTAAGGGGTGTGGGAGAAAGAAAGGATCTCTGGAGGAGCTGGAGTTCAGGAGGTATGGACATGGAGAAGAACACTCCAGGCTAAGCAAACGGTGTGTGCAAAGGCTCTGGGGAATGGGAAAAACCTGGCACCTCTGAGGAACTGAGAGATCCCTGTTGCTGGAGCGTAGTGAATGAAGGAGGGGAGAGTGAGACAAGATTTGGCTGGACAGATAAGCAAATAGGACCGTGCAGGGTTTTGCAGGGCATGTTAAAATTGTTTGAACGTTTCTTAAAAAAGAAGCAGGAGATCTGCTTCTCATTAAGATGAGGAAAACTGCAAAGAATGTTGCTCCCACCATATGCGGGGAAAAGCTGCCCAAACTAAAAAATATAATAATTTTTTCTGAGTCCCTCAGAGGCTGAATTCCTCACCTGAGCTGACCCTGAGGTGAACAGACTTCCAAAGGGGGGTGAGCCCCTCTGAGAAAAGAGGGGGCACATGAACTCTTCCCTCTTGGGAAAGTAAGAGATGTTGCCATCAGAGTGGGCAAGAGGAAAAGGTCTAAAATTATAGCAAATTTGTGAGGCCTGATTACAGGCCAGCATGATAAGTTTGTAGTATTCCTGGGAACCCCTACACAAGGAGAATCTGCTTTCCCTAAACAGCTCCTTGCTTACGAGAAAGAGTGGGGGTGGGCAGGAGACCTGAGAAAGCCCTCGGCTGGTGCAGGCTTATGCAGGACCTACAAAGTTTTGAGTGTGGAGCAGGTGTTCCATCCACATTCCGAGCCCTGCATGAGTGTCAGATAGTGGTCGCCTGCTATAGTGGACAGGCATAAAACCTGCAGAGCCCTGGACCCTCTCTGATATGAACAGTCAGTCAGCTGCTGCTGGGGAAAAGGCAAGAGACACTCCGCACCTTGGACAGGACACTGAATGACATGAAGCAGAAGTCATCTGTTCTTGAGGGAAGGGTAAGAAATTGTCAGATCCACAGTGCCTGCCCAGGGAAAACTTGGTTTATCCTGATGGGGGGCGGGGGGCAGGGGGCAGGATGCTATAGAAAGCCTGCACTAAGTCACTGGAGGGGTGAGGGCAGGAAACCTTTCAAATCCAGAATCCTACACTGATACAGAGCAGAGCCTGACTTTCACAAGGAGAGGGGCAGGAAACCCACTTGAGCACTGAGTAGGAGGCAGTGTTGTTTGCTGCTGGGGAGGGATAGGAAGGCTGAGAAAGTCCCTCCCCTGTGACTTGGGCACAATTCCTGCTAAGCCAGAGACTCGAATGGGAAAACCAAGAGCCTCTCCCTAACCCTCACCCCCCCACATTCACCTCTAACCTTGCAATGAGTGAAAAGCAACAACCATTTACTTATGGGGTAGGACAAGGGAGCAGACATTAAACATCCACTGCGATGTGCATAGAGCCTACTGCCTGACAGCTGAGGACAGAGCAGGAACACTGAGAAAACCCCTCCAGCATTTTGGACCTTACATAAGCACAAGAGAGTGGCAGACAACCACTGGAGGACTCTAAACTCAGTTTAACTCCAGAAACAAATGCGAACTCAGCTTGCCTACAAATGAGACTGAAGCCTTCACCATCACTACCCCCCGACCCCCGGCCCCAGCACACTAATGGCCTGACAGAGATGATACAGGCTCACTTCTGGGCTTAAATAATATTCATCCCAGTATTTATGGTTTTGTACATTCAGTATGTGACACTGAATCAAAATTATGAGATGCCTAGGAAAAAGTAAGAGAAAAATACAGATCCATTGTCAAAAGATAAAACTACCAATAGCACCAGATCCAGGGATAAATAAAATACTGGACTTTAAAATAATTATGATTATACAGCAAAAGATCTAATGGAGTCTAATGAATTATGGTTGTATAACCTGTGGCAATGCTCATTACTTATGTACATTATGCAGGAGGTGGGTGAGTGAGGCCCAGAGTCTTGTGAAATAGTGTGAAACAAGGACAGAAGGCCATGTGAACTGAAGGAATAAGAATGACTAGAACAATGGGCCTCGGACTATACACTGAGTGAGAAGACAAGTGAAAAGTATTGTGGAGGCTGAAGGATAGAGAAGACAGATAGGAGGTCTCACTGAGGACAAGAGAGCATGTAATGAGCTGGAAAGGTGGGAGGTTTGAGTGGGAGAACAGGGAGTTTGAACCACGATCTGCTGAGGCCAAGGTTCTTGGGGAAAGTGGAGGACCACAGTGAAGTGGGAAAAAAAGGCAGTGGACAAAAGAACTGAAAAGTAAAGGTGGTGGCCAGCACACATAGACATTGGCAGTTGGGTGGGTAGAAAACTGGAGAATGAGCATCTGAGAATAAAATAAAGATAATAACATCAGTCTCAGACAGAACTCAAACAGAGCCACATTTACTTGAAAAACACTTGCTGGGGTGCCTGGGTGGCCCAGTCAGTTGGGCGTCCGATTTCAGCTCAGGTCATGATCTTGCGGTTCGTGAGTTCGAATCCGGCGTCGGGCTCTGTGCTGACAGCTAGCTCAGGGCCTGGAGCCTGTTTCAGATTCTGTGTCTCCCTCTCTTTCTGACCCTCCCCTGCTCACGCTGTCTCTCTCTCTCTCAGAAATAAATATAACATAAAAAAAATTATAAGAAAAACACTTGCTAGTGTAATTGTTATAAAAGCTCAGATACATTTTACTTCTAGGATCTGATGTATTGGAGAGATAGAGAGAGAGGGAGGGAGGAGGGGTAAGAGAAGGGAAAACAGAAGGAGAAAGAAAGATTTCTAACTCACAATAAGATGTCCCTAAAGACTATGACATTCATCACATAGTGGAATTTTCACTTGATTTGCAGTCAGAAAATCCGAATCTATATGTAATGTTCTTCAATTACAAGTTGAATAACCACGGAAAAGTAATAATCTTGTGGAATCTCAACTTTCTCATTTACAGTATGTAGTGGTGATAATAGTTGTTGTCTTGCCTAGGGGTTGTCATGAGCCTCGTATTAGATAATATAAACTATACAGTGGTATACAAAAAGAAGACCATTATTAGGCATAGTAATGAAAATAAAACCTTATTCTTCAGAGCTTATGGTTCTGGAAATATAGAGTAACAGATGCTTAATATAAAAAATAAGTATTTAAATTAACTACAGGGGAAATCTCCATTAAGGTGTAGGTATAGTTTTTACAATCCTTTTCTTAATACTGGAAATTATATCATCTCTATTTCACTCATGGTAACATGCACTGAGTGCTGTCATGGTAAATGTTTAATACCCAGCTCTTGGTGGGTAGGGGAGCCCATCTTTATAGCAGTTATAATTTCTGTAGTAGAAATACTCCTACCACAATGGATTTCAAGCTACTAATGTGATGTCATTGACTAAAAAAGTAACCTCAAGAACAAAGATGATAGTCACTATAGGAAAATAACTAGGAACTGGTGAGTTTTGAGTATTTATTATTTTTTCTTTCAATGTCACTTAATTTACAGCTTAAACAGTTAGATTTTTAATCATGACTATGTTGGACAGTCAGCACACAAAATTCTTGCAAGCCAGTACTAGCCAGCTCCAAGATAACCACTGTGGAACCCATCTCTTAACTCCTTAGTCCTAAAAGACGGAAAGTTCCAAAAATCAAAGGATAGAAATACCATTGTCCATTAGGTGATTACATGAAACTGATATCAGCCTAGTCTAATGATGTGGAGAAGTATTGCCCTCACAGTAAACTATGTATTAGTCAAATGTTTACGCAGAGTTTTCTATGTGCCTGACGTTCTTCCTAGTATCTCAGAAACTTAATTCATTGTATGCTCATTACAACCCTGTGTAATAGATGCTATTAGTAACCTTATTTTACAAGAGGAAACTGAGGGTGCAGAGGTTAAATAGCTCACCCATAGTCACACTGCTAATCAATGGTGCAGTCACAATTTGAACCCAAGCAATCTGATGCTACAGCTTATGCTTTTCACCATTGCGACACTGCTCTCATTTCCTTAATTCCTGGGCTCATTGCCATTGCCAATGATCAATATTTCAAAATGGTCAAATAATACTTTTGCCTAACTTTTTGAAGAACAACAATAACAAAAAAGAGGAAACAAAACTCCCATCTCAGTTTCCGCATTATTACCCATAGAAATGCTCTTTTGAAAGAAAGTGAAATAATTTTTAGGCGTGAACACAAAGCAGTCTATTTTAGAGACATTTTATGTTAGATTTACAAATTGTACAAGTTAATTCATAGGTCTGAATCGCAGTGCCGATTTTAAAAGAACTGCTAGCTAATTTTACTATGAAAAAGGAATCTATTATACTGAGAGATGATTGTAATCTAAAAATAACGAAATAATTCAGTATTTTACATTTGAAAGTAATTTCCAAGGAAATAATTTCTTAAAGAACGATATAGATTTCCTGAACTGTGCTTTAAACACTCATTGAAATTAGACTTGCATAAACACTGTAAACAGACATAATTTTGGACCCATGGCTTGAGTTTTTACCACATGGTTACATCCATCATCATTTAAACAAGGGGAAAAAAAGCAAATGACATGTATAAAGTAGAAAGATTTTATAGGTTTCTATATTTGTATGTCTCAAATTCAGAAGTTTAAATGCTAACATAATTATGGGAATGCGAACTGGTGCAGCCACTCTGGAGAACAGTATGGAGGCTCCATAAAAAAAATTTAAAACAGGGCTACCTTATGACCCAGCAATTGCATGGCTAGGTATTTATCCAAAGGATACAAAAATGCTGATTCGAAGGGATATATGCACCCCCAATGTTTACAGCAGCACTATCAACAATAGCCAAATTATGGAAAGACCCCAAATGTCTATTGACTGATGAATGGATAAAGAAAATGTGGTATGTGTATATAAACGTACAATGTATAAATACATACTACACACACACACACACACACACACACACACACACACAGGAATATTACTTTGTGATCAAAAAGAATGAAATCTTGCCATGTGCAACAATGCAGATGGAACTGGAGTATATTATGCTAAGCAAAATAAGTTAGTCAGGGAAAGATAATATTATATTATTTCATTCATGTGTGGAATTTAAGAAACAAAACAGATGGAACATAGGGAAGGGAAAGAAAAATAAGATTAAAACAGAGAGGGAGGCCAACCACAAGAGACTCTTCTTAAATACAGAGAACAAATTGAGGGTTGTTGGAGGGGTACTGGGTGGGAGATGGGCTGGATTGGTGACTGGCATTGAGAGAGGCACTTGGGATGAGCACTGGGTATTATATATGTAAGTGATGAATCACTGGGCTGTACTGAAACCATTACAATACTGTATTTTAAGTTGTTTGGATTTAAATAAAATTTTTAAAAAATTAAATAAGGAATGCTAATATCATTAGATATAAGTTATTTCTAGTTAGATGTCACTCAGTGAACAAGTTAAAAAGCTGTAATATATTAAATGAACAGCATGGTAAAAATATTCCTAGAGGTTAGTTGGTGGTTCCTGGTCCTCTTTATCTTGTTTTCACCATTTCTGGGCAAATAAATACTACACTAACACCCATTTAATAGGATGGAGAAAGAGAACATTCATTTTCCACATGTCTCTTCCCAACAGATGCCAAACTCAGTATATTTTTACAGTTGGAAGTCTTTTACCTCCAGTTAAAACCATGGGGTCCAGATATTTGAGAGGCCAACTTAAAAGTTCTTACCTTGCTAATTCTCATCTCATGACTAAGACTCAAGATGAGAATGCAGGGATCTACTGGCAAATATCTCTGGGTATTTATACAATGTTAGGGGAATGATCTGGTTTGGGTTTGTATTGCTTAAAATCAATGACATACAAAGGACTTTATTCCAGGCACAAATATAACTCAGTGTAAAACTTTCTAAAGCTATCCTCACTATAGTCTGAGGTCTTTCTTTGCATTATCAGTCTGAAAGGATGATGTGGGGGCAGGGGAGGGCAGTTTCCCAATTCCTTTTAGTGTATGAAGGTAAACAGGATTTCTTTAAAGCAAGGCTGTTTTTAGAGGAATCAACATATTAAGAGGTTAGTGTCTGCTGAATGTGAATTAACAGACCTACTAGAAGGGGAAAAAAGAACTACACTTTCTTTTTTCTACTCCATTCAGGAAAACTGGTTTTGTGAATAGAAGGTAAAGTTGCTGTCAATTAAGCTTGACATTCACTAGTTTAAGAATAAAAGCAGTATGTTGGGTCATCCAAACAGGTTGCCTGAGAGTAAAAGGCAAACAGACATGATCTAAGAAAATAGGAACAGCAGTTTAACTACATCAATATGCTAGATTCAAACTGACAGAGAAATCAGTATACCTCTTAAAGTAATTTAATGAGTACAGTGGAATGTCTCTAGCATCCTATTACCACAACATATTTATAAAAGTATCCCATACCAGAATACTGGAATTCTAGAAATTATGTATTTTGGAAGTGAGCTTTTGAAAAAACATACTTATTGTTTATGGTTGTGTAAGTTTTCTTATAAACTTAGCAGCCTCAGGCAATACCCAGTTATTAGCTCATAGTCCTGCAGGTTGGAAGTCTCGCATGGCATGACTGGGTTCTCTGCTCAGGGCATTAAAACCAAAATCAGGGGGCACCTGGGTGGCTCAGTCGGTTAAGTGTCCGACTTCAGCTCAGGTCATGATCTCACAGTTCGTGGGTTCAAGCCCCGTGTCAGGCTCTGTGCTGACAGCTAGCTCAGAGCCTGGAGCCTGTTTTGGATTCAGTATCTCCCTCTCTCTCTCTAACCCTGCCCTTCTCACGCTGTCTCTCTCTCAGAAATAAATAAAACATTAAAAAAAAAACACAACAAAATCATGGTGGGATGCCTGGGTGGCTCAGTTGGTTGAGTGTCCGACTTCAGCTCAGGTCATGATCTCACAGTTCATAGGTTCGAGCCTCCCTTGGGCTCTGTCCTGACAGCTCGGAGCCTGAAGCCTGCTTCAGATTCTATGTCTCCCTCTCTCTCTGCCTCTCCCCTGCTTGCACTCTGTCTGTTTCCGTCAAAAATAAACATTAAAAAAACAAACAAACTGAAATCAGGGTGTCAGCTGAGATTGTTTTCATCGTAAGCTTCTGGGGGAAAATTTGCTTCCAAATTCATTTTTGTTGTTGGCAAAATTCAGTTCCTTGCAGCTGTAGGACTCAAGTCACCATTTTCTTGTGGGCTGTTACTTGGGGATTGCTCTCAGAGAGCTCAGACGTAGCTGGCATTCTTTGCCATGTGACCCCCTCCATCTTCAAGCTAGCAACAGCATGCAGCATCTTTTTCATGCTTTCAATCTGACTTTTCTGTCTTTGATTTTTAGATTCATATTCAAAGGGCTTGCGTTATTAGGTCTCCCTGGATAATCTGTCTGTTTTAAGATCAACTAATTATATACTCAAAATCTCTTCACAGCAGCACCTAGATTAGTATTTGGTTGAATAACTGGTGGAAAGTGTATATATACCAGTGGCTAGGAACTGGGGGCACATCTTAGACTCATACTATTTATTTCATATAATGTCTAAATCAGAAGTGTGACACTTTTTTGCCCCCAGAAAGGGAAATGCCACTGACATAAACATATCAAAGGCAACAAATTAAAAATATATCAAACACATCAAAGGCAACAAATTAAAAAAAAAACTTTATAACTAATTTCAGTTTTATTTTCAAAGGAGATGTATAAAATATCAATAATCTATAACTTAAATTAGTCATAGGATAATAAACTTTTCTCCCCAATAAGTTTAAAAACTAAAAAACAGTTTTGTCTTTTTAGTCAGGGAAAGCAAGAATTAGAAGAGAGAGGGGAATAAAAAGAAGTAAGAGAGACCAAAGGGTAGGAAAAGATGATAAAGAGATGAAAGAAAAATGCTTACTGCTCCTAACAAAATTGGCTATGAAACCTTATAAGTGTGTGTATAATTATAGACCATACATTAAGAAAATTTTTTTAACGTTTATTTTTTTTTGAGAGAGAGAGAGACACAGAGTGTGAATGGGGGAGGGTCAGAGAGAGTGAGGGAGACACAGAGGAGCAGGGTCCAGGCTCTGAGCTTTTAGCACACAGCCTGACGCGGGGCTCGAACTCACGAACTGTGAGATCATGACCTGAGCTGAAGTCGGGACGCTTAACTGACTGAGCCATCCAGGCTCCCCTAGACCATATTTTTAAAAAGTGCGAGAGAGAATAGATAAAAGGGATTAGGACTATTTAAATTTAAGCACACTTAAGTTTAGCAGTAAAGTGGATTTGGACATGGTGGTCTCAAATCTCCAGATCCCATCTCTCAATGTGATTTGGAATCTCCTCCAAGCTGGTCCCGCCAAAGTCTCCCTCACCAGTTGTCTTGCATGGTAACCTCCCAAGAGTCTCAGCAGTGCTGCTGGCTCCTTAAATGCCTAGACCCTGGATCTGCCAGAAACTTCGCTCAACACTTTTTCTACTCACATGTGAGTGCTTACTATGCAAGGGAGAATGGTGACCAGATTCAGAACAGTGCCTCACACACACATACACTGGGCACTTAAGAAGTACTTGTTGACTGACTACAGAAATTTGCCTCCCATGAAGGCAGAAGGTTCAGTGAATCCTGCACATATTTGAAATTCTATTGTTGTTCTAAAGTCTTTGTACTCACCAGGGGAACTTTATCACAAATATTTGCACAACTGTTATTTGTAGGTTTTGACAATAGGGTAGTGGAGGACCATCAGATAGGCAACTTTGTAAACACTGTCATAGACAAGATGAAATTAAATCAAGGCCATTGATGTTTCCCACCCTGAGGATAAATAATGTACCTCTCAGCATCACTAATTCCTAATCATGTAGCATTTTGCTGTTAACATTCTTGACTTTAAATTAAAATAAAAAAGTTTATCTGGAAATCTGTTAAGGATCTCAGGTAAAATATGAACAAATCATAAAAACAAAACCTTTGGATATTTGTCTCTAAGATTTAACTTTTTATTAAATGTATTTTTTAAAAAATATTTAAAGAAAAGCAATAAAACACCTTTGTAGAGCAAGGGAATTTTTTAAATAATAACTTTCTTGCAGTTAGATAAACTCAGTATGAGTGAAGTTCATGAAGCTGAGTTTCAAACTCAAATAAAAGTGATTTGAGCTTTGCCTTTTCTCCTCTGCAAAGAAGATTAGTTCTCACAGCACAATTACCATTAAAAAAATTTTTTTTAGCAATCCATAGTATATATTCAAGACCCTTTCAAAACACATACTCATGAAAAGATACATACTTGAATGTTCATAGGAGCTTTCATAATAGCCCCAATTCAGATGTCCATCAATTAATGACTAGATAAATAAGTTGTAGAATATCAATGCAATGGAGTATCACTCAGCAATATTGATAACTGACACATACAACACCATAGATAAATCTCAAAAGCACTAAACTAAGTAGAAGATGCTACATGTTTATAGTCTAATATGAAATTTTGTAAAAAGTAAAACTATAGTGACAGAAAGCAGATTGGGGCTGCCTGGGAAGTAATGGAGGAGACTGATTACACAGGAGCACATGGGAAAATTCTGGAGCGATGGAGGTGTTATATAACTGTATACACTGTCAAAACACAATGACTTGCACATTTATGTTTTATTGTATATAAATTACACCTCTTAATTTAAAGGAGAAGAGGGAATCTCAAAGCAGCAGTATGAACAACCCCATTAAAAAAGAAAAGACACTTTAAAAATATGCTCCAATCTTTGTTTTCATCTTTATGTCCTATCAATCTGATCTACTGTCTAGTCACTGAGCTATTTCTTGGAATATTATGTCTATCTTTCCCTCTATACTTTTCCAGATAACTGTTCTTTCTACCTGGAATGCTCATTAATATGGATACAGTCACTCAATAACCACTTTTGAATGAATTTCAGATACCACAGTCATGTACCAGAGTCTTTTTGTCCAGCTGTAGGCAGATCTCTGATTTAGGCATTTTTCATTTGGGAAGTCTATCCAGAATTTTTTCATTTGATGGAAAAGTTACATACAATGGAATGCGCAAATCTTAAGTGCACATTTACTGAATTTTGACAAATGCCTACAGCTGTGTAACCTCAAACGCTTTCAAGATACAGAACATTATCATTACCCCAGAAAGAGCCCTTTCCAGTGAATCCTTACCATAATATCACCAGAGGCTAATTCTGTTTGTTAAAAAGAAATTTTTTTTTAACATTTACTAATTTTTGAGAGAGAGACAGAGTGCAAGTGGGGAAGGGGCAGAGAGAGAGGGAGACACAGAATCTGAAGCAGGCTCCAGGCTCTGAGTTGTCAGCACAGAGCCTGAAGCGGGGCTTGAACCTATAGACTGTGAGATCATGACCTGTGCTGAAGTCAGCTGCTTAAATGGCTGAGCCACCCAGGCATCCTGAGTGTTCCAGTTTTTAAAGATTTAATTTTTACTTTTTACAGTTCCATAATTTAAAAAAATGATTTATATTTCTTTGATTGGATAGCCAGTCTTTGCATTAATTTTGAGTCTATTTTCCTGCACATAGTTATAATAGACACTAACGCCCTTGTACCAACATCTGGATTCTTCTGGGATTTGACCTCTGCTCTTTGTCTTTTCTTTTGAAAAACAAAAAAACCCCCAAACATTTAAATTCCTGCTTGTTTTTACACTGGGTACTTTTAGTTTATATTCTGGAATTATGAAAGTTATTTTGTGGGAACTATAAATTCTGTTACGTTACTCTGAAGAGTATTAGCTGGACTCAAGCTATAGTATCTATCTCTTTGGCGGTGGCTCGAATCTCAGTTCAATTTTTTTCCCCCTTGGCTGGGTTGTTGCAATCTTCCCTGCACTTGTTTAGTCTGGGTTTGCCAGAGATTTGGGCCAAGGTTTTACATGGAATTTGGAATTCCCTATATCTGGCTGTCTCCTCTCTGAGCTTTCTCCCTTCACTTCCTAGCAGTAGTAGTTGCCCCGAGCTTCATCCCCTAATCCCACTGGACATAAAGAATATAGGCTATCAGAATTTTACTGCCCTATAGGTCCTGCTAAGGCTTGGAGTAGGTCAGGCAAGGGAGGTGTCCAGGATGCAAAATTTTAGGAGGCACTAATTCCCAGGCTCACACAAATGCAGAGTCAGCACCCAAGAACTGGGTAGGGGTTGGGAGGCACCTAGTTTGCCTTGCTTGGGTCCTGTCCACTCTCAAAGTGGAACAAACAAGAAACTTACCTCATGTTGGTTTCTTTGTGCAGGTTTTCACTAATCTCTGAAATCTGCCTGATTATATTCACTCTCCAGGGGCTTCACCGGTGGTTGTTTTTAATAAATATTTTGTATGGGGCATATAATTGGGTTCTGCAGGATGGTTAGTCTCCCAAGGAGCCTACTCAGCCATACTGGAAGTGAAACTAAAGGGATTTTTGAATAGAAAATCCTTAGGAATCCTCTGTCTAATTGTCTCATGTCACAAATTGGAGACTGACACCAAAACAGGTTAAAGAGCTTTGTCAAAGAGTAATTACAGGGAAAGACAGTAATGTAACATCTGATCTAGCGGTCATCTGCAATGCCATTCTGCAATAATGCTGTAAGAACAACTGTGCAGAGTGTAAAACGCACTCAGACCTCTCTCTCAAATGCAAATAGTGTATTAGCTCTCAATTATTACCATCTGCATAGGTGTTTGCTATTGGTATGGACTGAATGTGTCCCCACAAAATTCATATGTTGTAGCCTGAGCCTTCAGTGTCCCTGTATTTGTAGACAGGGGCACTTAAGGAAGTAATTAAAGTTAAATGAAGTCATGAAGGTGAGGGCTCTGATCCAACAGGATTACTGTCCTTATAAGAGACACCAGAGAATACCCCTTCCCTCTCCCCTTCCTTCATCAAGCGTGCACAGAGGAGAGGTCACGTGGGCACACAGACTGATGGTGGCTAATCATATGCCAAGAGAAGACGTGTCAGAATTAAACCTACCGGGCTAGTTCCTAGCCTCCAGAACTGTGAGAAGCAAATTTCTGTCGTTTAAATCCCCTTATCTACAGTATTTTGTTATAGTAGCTTGAGCTAACTAACACAGCTATAAAAATGGATCCAAATTTACACACTGGTAAATCAGCTTATTTGACAGAATTACCTCACCTTGACTACACAAAGGTAAATACATACTCTTTAAAAGAGCTTAAACTCAGAAATATAAAATCTACCAACAAGTACAATAAAAATAAAGTTGTTTTGAGGGCTAAATCCAGAACGTTGAGTATATCTGTTGTGAGGCTGAAGGGCAAATAGTGTTTCTAGAACAATTTCATCCTGTTATTTTTCTTATTTTTTACATGTTTATATAAAACTATTAATAAAAATCAGAGTCTATTCTGGAAATGCCTTAAATAGTCATACTTCCCCAAATAGAATGTAAACAGACACCATATAAATGAAGGTGAGGCCCAAACACACTCACCTTATTTGCAGACTCAGTTTTTTGATCCATTATGAATCTCTGCTTCTCCTCCCTTGATTTCAACACTCCTGGCCTCAAAGAATGCACTATCATTTGGACTTCCATCTTACCACTCAGATTCCTCACAGAAAGCTGTTATTTCATCTCCTATCATGGTATCATAGGGGTCTCACTTCCCTTTTTACCCAAACTTTTTTTTTCTTTTTTAAAGTTATTTATTTATTTTGTGAGAGACAGAGACAGCGCAAGTAGGAGAAGGGCAAAGAGAGAAGGAGAAAGAGAATCCCATGCAGTGTGGAGCCCAATGTGGGTCTTGAACCCCTGAAACTGTGAGATCATGACCTGAGCTGAAACCAACAGTTAGATGCTCAACCAACTGAGCCACCCAGGTGACCCTACCCAAACATTCTTGAAAATATATGTCCATGATGACTTGGGCTGGTATTTTGTCATATCTTTAGGTCAACCCAACCCAGCACAGCCTCGACTTGGAGCAGTAACCAATCATTATCAAATAATAGGTATTTTAGTGAATACAAATTAGGAAGCACTGAGTACAGTTAAGAGCACATTATTCACTAGGATTTCAAGTCATATTTCTCTTTTTACATTATTCTGTTATCTCTCCTCTTTTTGCTCACTGCCACTTGCTGTTGTAATCAAGTGGTCTGTGATGGTTAAATGTAACCATATTTCATTCATATTTCACAATATTTCATTTCTTACTCCAACTCTCTTTTATCCCACTTCTCCATCTGGCAGCACTTAGTAAAGGTCACCCATATCATAAGGAGTTAAGAAGTATGACAGTTGCTCAGGGATGATTATAATTTCTCATAATTCAGGATGAAAGCACATGCAATTATAGTAGATTTTTATTTCTATATATTGAGTTGATTTGATTGGTGTAGACAACCATTTCAAGTAAGTGAGCTGCCAGTTCTTCCAACTCTCCCCTTAACTTTATACTGGTATATTCAGCTTTAGTAGGACTCCAAAACAGCTCTTTTCCCCTTCATTGAATTAACTTAGTAAATTACTGAACAAAAAGAAAAGCTGTTATATTTGGGAATCCTGATAACAAAAGTACTTTGGCAGGAGGTTATCCAACTACTTTGTCCTCTCTCTGGACAACCC
Source organism: Hyaena hyaena (assembly GCF_003009895.1). NCBI lineage: Eukaryota > Metazoa > Chordata > Mammalia > Carnivora > Hyaenidae > Hyaena > Hyaena hyaena. Next base: position 216,723 of record NW_024082232.1, on the reverse strand, counting down.
AAGTTTTTGGACTTGAGGTTGAGCAAACCTTCCTTTTCAAAATTGTGTGTCTATTTTAATTAATAATGAAAAAGAAGGGTAACAAATAAATACACGAAAGATAAAGTCACATACATTTTGAATAAAACAAAGGAAGAATTAGTGAAATCTCTGGAAGAGTTTCACTGGTTTAAAAAATGTAGTCTCTTACTTTCAAGTACACTTTGATTTGAGATAATGATCTTTATGTAAATATACATTTTAATGATTGGATAAATACCTGTAGCTAAAAACTTACAGCATTTATTATCAAAGTAGTGCTTCAAAAGTTCATAAAAGTTTCTTCTTTTACTTTAAGCAATCCCTTTTTTAGTTTTAATATTTTCAAATGCTTAAGAAATCAAACATAAACACACATACCTAAATATGGAAGTTTACAATCTAGGCAGAAACTTCCGGTCCGCTGTTGTTATGACTTTTGTAAACTCAAATTAGATGGAGTTTAAATTAACTGCCTTTTATGAATGATACAAATCCACAGAGATTAAAAATCTATCTTCATTTATAAATATAGTTATACCTGAAAAAAGGAGTGAAAATGTTCCAACTATTCTCAACGTTTGCTCTTCCCAATAGAGGCCACAATCCGTCACCCATCTCTGCATTTGTACAGGCTACTAACTCTGCCTGGAGTCACTAACTCTGTCTTTTCTTCTCTGCCTTGTAAGCATCTGCTCATCAATCCAGAACCAGCTTAAACAGCACTTTCTGTGCATATCCCCCGCCCCCCCTTCCCCGCAGGTTCCTTGGCAGAGTCCATCCTCTCCTGCTTTACGGTACTTGCGTGGTTTATGCCAGGTTCACAAGGCTTACTGCTCTCTCATGTAAAACATGGGTTCCTTGAGGGCAAGGATCATGTTTTATTGATCTTTGTATCACTTTCTGGTACACAGTGGAGCCTTAGTGCACAGTAAATGTTCAATAGTTTGCTGAGTTCTCGCACCCTAAGAACTAAGATTTATCCTTAGATTAAAAAAAAAAACCACCCCACAATATTGCCTGGAAAGACTTAGAAAAAAATGTGCCATTTTAGTTAGGAATGCTTACAGGTGAAAGCAACATGCTACCCAATTAGCTGGCCAAACAAATAGGCATTTACTTTTAAGGAGCCTGGAGGTATCTCAACAAGAACATCAAGATTCCAGGTTCTTTCTATGTTTCTACTCTAGCATCCTTAGAGTATAGACAGTTCTCCCTCACAGTTTTCACCCTGTGGTTGCAAGAGAGTCTCCAAAGCTACAAGCATCACATCCACATTGAAGACAGAAAGAAAGGAAAAAGAGTTGGCTAATTGAAAGCTTCCCCAGAAATTCCTAAGCAGACTCTCCTCAATATCTCATTGGCCAGAACTGGATTGGACTGGATTGGCCAGAATCCCCCAGTTGTAGAAGGTTGAGAAAGCAAGTATCTGATTTTAGGGTTTCTGATGTGATAGACCTAGTTGGGTAAACACTGAGACAAAATGAAAACAGGAGAGTGGTTTAAGGTTAAGATATTTAGGTACCAGGTTTGTCAAAATGAGAACACCTGAGACATTGGTGGACCCTAAGGTATCAGCACAAATTAGTATATAGTTAATTATTTGCGTTAAGGTATTTTCTCAATTGTGGTTGCTTATAATGGCATAAATAATGAGATATTGGTTTCAATCTTGCATCTCATGATTTTTCCAGTGTTTTTAAATTATGACAGTTTTCTTTTGTCTCCATTTACATCAATTTCTTTCTGGTTCCATCACTACCACTCAAATTTCTTTGAGCCAAATCTTAAATGTTTCATTCTCCATAAACATTTTCCTGATGTTAAAACAATTTCCCTCTTTATTCTTCTGAGCTATTAGTACTCTGTATCATGCATAAAATACTATCTCCAAATTTGCATTACAAAAATTTGCACAATTATTGTATTTCCCTTCTCCATAGACTGCTAGCTCCTTGAGGGTACTGAGTGTTCCTCAGACATACTTGATTCCAAAAGTATTAATTTATGAACTGAATATTTAATTCATTTCCTTTTATTTGTTTGCGGAGACTCTTAGTGTTGGAAAGAAGGAAATGGAAGGGAAGACCAATGTGTATGAAAACAGAGCCACTGCTAGCCTGTGGTGTGGAAAATGGCTTTTTTGCTTGTGCCAAGGGCTACAAAATAGTGCCTCCTTTGAGCTGATGCAATTCTGAGGGGAGGGAGCTTGTAAGAGCACTGGTCTTTCTGAGAAAACTATAAAATTATAATTATAAATTATAGAAAAGTCCTCCTTCCTCTAGGAAATGAGGTCCTGTCCCAGGGCATCCAGTTGGTTGTATTTCAGCCCCCACATACTCACTTGCCCTTGGCTTACTGCACAAAAGGCTCAGTGCTCTGCAGTAGCTGCATAGAATGGATTTCAGAAGAAAAGACTCATTTCCTTCAAATACTTACAAGTCTTTGGTGATTTCTCCAGGCTCTGTAGTGATGGGAAACACAAAACTTCACATTTTTAGGTAGGTCTAATTCTCCAAGGTTCTTGCTCAGAATTGAACTAAAATTTGTCCTTCTGTTGTTTCTATCTGATGGCCCAAAGAGTTAACTTCTGATGCCATATGTTATAATCATGTCTCAAAGCTCTGCATTGGCATTGAAGCTGCCTCCTAAGCAACACACAAGTAAATAACATGCAACTATTCATAGGGAGAAACCACAGACATTGTACTTGATTATCAGACATGCATGTGTACATGTAAACACCTACATTTAAAATGGTGTACCTGGGGGGCTCAGTAGGTTAAGCATCCGACTTCAGCTTATATTCTTATAGTCTGTGAGTTTAAGCCCCATGTTGGGCTCTGTGCTGACAGCTCAGAGCCTGGAGCCTGCTTCAGATTCTGTGTTTTTTCGATTTATTTTTGAGAGAGAGAGAGAGAGAGAGAGAGAGAGAGAGACTGAGTACGAGCTGGGGAGGGGCAGAGAGAGATGGGGAGGCACAGAATCGGAAGCAGGCTCCAGGCTCCGAGCTTCCAGCACAGAGCCTGACGTGGGGCTCAAACCCACAAACATGAGATCATGACCTGTGCCGAAGTCAGACATTTAACTGCCTGAGTCTCCCACATGCCCCTATATATTTTATTTTAAATCCAAACATTCACTTGCCAATTTTTATTAGGCCAAAGGTTTTTGTTGTTGTTGTTGTTGTTGCTTAGTCCTGGTTAGGATTATGTATTGTTCTTTTTTGCAGAAACCACACTCAAAATACATCAGTTATCATTCCAGTTTCGGTTTCTTAAAAAGTGAATTGAGAACTAAGAACAGTTATGAAATAACCCAAGAGCACAATTCTTCTAGACTCGTACAATCCCAACCCCCCGCCAGTCTTTTACAGATGACTCCCTCACATCTAATTAATAGCATTATAAACTCACCTTTATCAAATCTCTCTAAAGTATTCAACTTAATTTTTGTAAAAAATAAATTTTTCTTTCCACATTCATGGTTCTTTAAGTTACAAATTGCACAATTAATTTATAGTAGCCACTACACCTGGCCTTAATCATTTTGGAAACAAACACAACCAACTCTGATAAAATTTTAACTGGTAGCAGCTTATGTTCAGGGTAGTGCTGGAGGGAACCCTATCAGACAGGACCAGACATTACCCATGGGCATCCATCAGTATGCATCATGGAGAGATGGGAGTAGGCTGATTAACCTGGTTAAGATAGTTTCTAGTTTTTTGGAGAAAGTAGTTCTAAAAACATATATACACACGCACAATATTAAATGACTTGGTGTAGTTTATAATTTAATGAGAATAATTTTAAAAAATTTTACTATCTACCAGGACAATTACTTAACTACTTAAAAGCAAATACTTCTAAAACTACTTGGTTTTTCTTGGTTTCCACAGCACTATACTTGCCTTATTTTCCATCTATCTTTTTGACCACTCCTTTTTAGTCTAGCTTCTTCTAGACTTCTATAGACCTCTAAATTTTGTTCCTAGGATTCAGTCTTGGATCCCCTTCTTTTCTCGACTTATATCCATATTCTAGGTGATCTCACAGTTTCCATAACTTTAAAAACCCTACATGTGCTGATGACTCTCACACTTGGCTAACCCAGCCCATCCTTCTGATTTCAGACTAGTATAAGCAACTCCCCAATAATATCTCCACTCAGATGTCTCACAGGCAAATTAGACATGATTTTTCCAAAATTAAGTGTTAGGTCTCAAAAGTAGATCCTTCCTGAAATCTTCCCCATCTCACTAAATGAATCTATTCTGGCCTCCTTTCATTTCTTGGAATAGGCAGCTCTTTCCTCAGCCTGGGATGATCTCTACTTAGCTTTCTAGATGGTTGGCTCCTACTCATCTTTCGAGTCTCCACTTGAAAGCTTGTCTTACAGGCAGATAGTCCCTGCCCTCCCTCCCTTTCTATCAGAGCAACATGTACACTACAGCCATTGAATCTCCTCAATCTGAAATGACATATTTACTGGTCTTCTGTTTATTATTGTTTTCCTCAACTGTATGTAAACTCAGCAAGGATAGGGATCATGTTTCATTCATCCCTGTTTACAATGAACCTCGCCTGACATATAGTAGGCCCTTGAAAATATTTGTTGGATAAATACATAGCACCTTATTCTTGTTCTTAAGAACACTTACCACCATTTGTAAGTATATAAATAAACTTAAAAAAATTTTTTAATGTATTTTTGAGAGATAGATAGAGACAGTGTGAACAGGGGAGGGTCAGAGAGAGAGGGAGAAACAGAATCAGAAGACAGTCTCCAGGCTCTGAGCTAGCTGTCAGCACAGAGCCCGATGCGGGGCTCGAATCCACAAACTGTGAGATCACGACCTAAGCCAAAGTCGGACGCTCAACTGACTGAGCCACCCAGGCGCCCCTATAAGTAAACTTTTAAAAGATGTTCAATTACTCTCCATCAAACGTATGCACCCCTATAAGTAAACTTTTAAAAGATGTGCAATTATTCTCCATCAAACGTATAGACATCAAACCATGTTTATTTTATTCCCTCACTCAACACACAGTATCTGACACATAGCAGGTAGTTGATCAATATTTGTTGAAGAAAGGAAGAGAGGGAAGGAAGGAATAAACAATGGGATGACTGAGGGAGGGAATAGACCCTAAAGAAGAATGCTTTTACAGCAGTATTGGGAGACTATGGTAACAATCCAAATACAAACTAAAACCATTCAATCCATCATTGTTTTGCTCATATAATGTAAACATCTGTACCTTTGGAAATAGCTAGAGGAGTCAGCATTTTGCTCATAACACAGATGTTTGATGTTATATAGATACAGCTGAAACTATCATTTTATTTTCTATTAGTGCTGCCATTTGAACAGATCTGTGTTTCCTTAAGAAACATACTTCTTAAATAAGTGCTGTGCTATTCAGTCAAACCAGAGTGTTAGGAAGCCTTGACTGTGTGATGCATGTTCAGTGAAGTAACCTGGAATTTGTTACAATTTCCTGACAGTAATGTTATAGCATAATGGTTGCCTAAAAACTTTGGTTATCATCAACATCTGAATGGATTACAAAGGGAAAATTTTATAATATATATAATACATATATTTTTATATTAAAAACATAAAATCTGCCATATTACTTGACATACTATAGAGTGGAGAGTGCTTCACTTTCAAGAGTGTGCATACTCATTAAAAAAAATATAAAGAGATTATAACAGTAGATTGTAATAACAGGAAAGATTCTTTGAAGAGAATAGCTCAAAAATATTTGTTGAGTACAATATCAAATTAAAGAGTCACAGTTTCTGCCTACCAAGAATTCCAAGATGACATTAGACAGAGAAATACATTTCTTTAAGTAGACAAAAAAAGAATGTTGTTAAAAAAAAAAAAAAACCAACCTAACAGTGAATCCTTAAATATTTACCTCCTGAGAAATTTCCCTCTAGAAAGATTCTTAATTATACTTTGTTTATTAGCTCATCTGCATTATAATAGAACTATGCACTTGTTTTCCATTAACAAAAGGTTTTGATTAAAAACTTTACACAGATAGTAGCTCTATGCAGCTGACTCATATTTTATTATTAGTGGTAGGTGTGCAGAAAGGGAATACACTGGTTTTGTACAGGAAATACTACAGAGAATTGAAATCTAGGTCACATAACTGAGCAATGCTATAAAATAATAACAAAGGCCCAATGTTTTTTTGTTTTGTTTTGTTTTGTTTTGCCTTCCACTCAAATACAAAAATCCTGTTTAAACAAAAGTTAACAATTAACTGCTTTGTACTTACATTTGGTTAACTTATATGATAATTAGTTATAACCATAATTATCCTTTTTGACCTCCTAGTTTTAACATGTTACCTGCATACGGAAGAGGTTATATTCAGTATGTACTACAAGCAACCACTAGACAGAAAGCCAGATAATAAAATTTGTGCTTCTGTGAAATCTTTTATCTGGAAATACCAATTAAGTTTCTGTGAAATCTTTTATCTGGAAATACCAATTAAGTTTCTGTAGCATCATTAGGCAGTGCAATGAAGACGGGGAAACTTGGCATGTTACATGGCAAGTCAACTACAAGGAAAAGAGAGCCTACTTGCTTCCCGGTGCATTCCATCAGATTTCCATTGCTTCCATGGCTTTCTGAATGTGATGTCATGATGAACACATATCTGTGTGCTGTGATTCAGGTGCTGATGGCTTTTGGAAATGACAGAAGTACCACAAAGTATTTTGATAGTAAAATATCTAAGCTATATTCTCCAATGCGAATATGCTCCACAGCAATGTTTTGAATGCACTGACCAGGTCTTTGGGAAATGGTACAATCTCCTTTGAGTGTTTAAAAAAAAAAAAAACCAACATTACAAATGTGTATTTTTTTTATTACAAATGTGTATTTCTCATGAAACATTTTTTGTCTTTGAGTCATGAGAAAATAGCTTAGATGTTTTAGTTTAAATATAAACAATCAAACAAGTCGTTCTTCTCTGGAGTTTGTCTTTGCTCCTGTATTGGGCCACTAATGCTGTAAGGCAAAAGGGCTAAGCTATACCACGCACGTCCCTAACAATTCAGAAAGAGAACTGACGAGGTCTTCCTCTGTTATTTCTCACCGTTGGTAAACCCAGAATGTGAATCATTTCTGATCAGTCAACTTGAGTTTAGATTTGACTTGTGAACTGTAAATATAAAAAATAATCCTAGGTGCTGGGAGATGATGTCTCTATCTCCTAACGAGTGTCATTACTTAGGTCGGTTTCCCTTTGCAGTTGCTTTACAACTTGGAACTTTAGGTTCATTACTGTCAGTACCCTGCTGAGGAACTACTATTATAAACTGTGACCGGGTAACAGTCACAAATACTCCAGTAAACAGCTTATTTAAAAATAATTGCATCCTTGCATTTCATTACAGAGAAAACAAACAATGGTTTCTACTTCACAGAACAACAACAAAAAGAGGGTGTGGTTAAAAATTCAGAAACGCATGAATAAAATTTGCTCTTCTATTTGGGAAGAAGAACACAGTATGTCACTCTTTGGGAGAAAAGTTCAAGGTGATGGGCTGAGGCAACACAAATGGCCACACAAATGTGATCTTCCTCCTAGCCCACTCCTAATGAGAACCACAAAGTCGATAGCTGCTGGCTGGATGTAGCACATCTGAGTCTTCTGTTGTTCAACTCCCTAGGAAGTCATATTACATACTGATATATTTTCCTTATCTTCAGATTAGAAAAAAGAGCTAGATGATTTAAGAACTTTGTTTAATGTATTTATATTTTTAAAAAGAGCCAATGTGTTTCCTAAGGAAGTCTTTGAACGTTGATTTACTGCAAGATACTCAGAAAAACCTGCGGCAGTCTGTTTCCTTAAGTTAATGTCAATTCACCATCTTCTCAAGCAATAAAGTAGCATTTTGCTGTTCATAAAAACTCTCCAACCCAAAGCACAGCAATGCACTTGACATAACTTTGTCAGAACCTTATCAATACAGACAGATCCACCTTTGGATTACAACCTACATTATAGGAGGAGGACAGAGCAAAGATGTGTTCAAGAAAGGCTAAAGTTGACAAAAAGACCTTGCTCACAAGGGAAGGATATTTTAGATACTTCAACTCTTTTTTTTTGGATCCCCAAATCAGGACAGTAATTGAAAGGGTGCCAAAACATTCAAAATCAAGGTTGACTCTGGAAAACAGATCCACGATTGTCATACCCAAAGGATCCATTGAGTTTGATGGGGCGGACTCGGGGCTGAGTTTTGTTTTCAGTCATGAAACCACGAGAGAGGTATTGCATCTTTTATGGCCATGTTCTGCCTTGATGCTATTTGATCAATTATTTTCCTGAAGTAAACAGGATAAAGGGTAATTTGACCAATTATCCTTTCCTGAAGTGTAAAAAAAAAAATAGAAGAAGAAACTGTTTTCCCTTGGGTTCTCTCTTACTTAAATAGTTCACAGTTAGCCTAGTCTTAGAGACGTTACTGTCACAAAGTCTGCACATAGCACACACAGTTGTGATGTGCTGCCCTAAGGGACATATTACTGTTAACAGCCCATCCAGTCATTTGATTATCATTGTATGGTTAATGGCTTTTTAGGATAATAACTCTGATACAGACAATCAAATGCTTTAATTAGTTTATTACCCTTTTTTATTTCAGAACAGAGCCAGGCCATATCTGACTTTAATGTGAGGGTACAGTGCAATACAACTTTAAGGCCATTATAGACAAGTGTAATGCTCAAATGGGTTCCTCAGTTTCTCATTTTAGCTCAGTCTCCAGGAGTAGAGGTGGCTTCTACCCTATATCTTAATTGTAAACAATGTTTGCACATCAAAACAAATGACAAAAGGGATAAGAAGCTTTCCAAAAGACTCCCAAGGGAGGGGAAAATGGAGTAAGTAAGCTTGGAAAGGTAGAAAGGGTGTGGGATCAACTCTTTTGTATCCCAGATATCAGAACAAATGAGCTTATAAAAGAATTGGCCATTGCTACATTTTACAGGCAGAGAGACTGAGGCACAGACAGGTTATGAAACTCATCAAGGTCATGTTGCTCTTAAGAGGAAGATATGGGATTTGAACCCAGGAGACCTGGTTCTTGAGTCCATGCTGTTAGCTACTGTGCTCCTTCTCCCATTATATAAAAAACAACATAAAAGTTTTAAAAAGTAGGGGGAAAAAGGGACTGAAAGTTAACGAGGCCAAAATGTAACTAATGATTGGATTATGAGCTAGTGTTCCTGCTGTTCATTCTTTTCAGATCTTTGCAAAATAACAAAAATAAAGTTTAACACATTTTTTATGTCAGCAGACAATAAAATAAAAATATTGTTGGCCTAACTAACATTTTCCCTCTTATCTTAGCACTTCTTGATTTAGAAAATCCAGGCACACATTTAAATGACACGTTGTTGACAGCTATCAGAGCACATGGCATCCCTCTCTAGAAAATCACAGAAACCTGGGCCCCGGCAGGAATGTGTTCAGATTAAGTAACTTCCAACATATGCTGTGGGATTGGTATAGATTCAGTTCCATTTCCCATACCTTTTCTCTCTTAACCCTACACCTTTTCTTTTTAATTTTAAAATATTTTTTCAATGTTTATTTATTTTTGAGAGAGAGAGAGTGAGTGAGCAAGCGGAGGAGGGACAGAGAGAGGGAGACACAGAATCCAAAGTAGGCTCCAGGCTCTGAGCTGTCAGCACAGAGCCTGACACAGGGCTCAAACTCACAAACTGCAAGATCATAACCTGAGCCAAAGTCAGATGCTCAACCACCTGGGCCACCCAGGAGACCCAACCCTACATTTTTTAAACTAGAGTTACATAACTGATATTTAGAATCTGACCAGGAGGTCCTAAGAGATATTGAAATGCCTCATGAATCACAAAAGAAAGACTAAATTGACATTCGAGACAGTGTTGGTGTAAGATGTCTATTTGCCCTCACCTATCTACCGAGGCTTCTCTCGAAAAAGTCACAAATGCTTACAGTTACACCCCGGCCATTTCCCACATATTGTCCTCCCAGCATTTAGCATTGCTTTCCAATCCCTCCTTGAAATTCTCTTTCCTGGGCTTTTTTTTTTTTTTTTTTTTTTTTTAAGCCTCCCAGCAATATTCTTAGTTTCTACTTCTATCATCCTTTCTGTTCCCCATCTGGCTCCTCTTCCTCCTCTGAGCTGTCCCTGAAAGACTTTTCCTTCTTCCCCTGTTACACCCTTTCTCTGCAATATTAGGGATTCAATGATGAGAACCATAAGAATGATCCTTGGAGCAACATTTCCAATCCTGTGGTCTCCCCCAATCTCCCTCTAGATGTCTACTAGTACGTCTAGTGTTAGTGTCTAATACGGAACTCGTCTTTCTTCTGGTGACTTGTGGCTTTTCAAGTCACCCCCCACTAATCCAGGCTCAAAAATTCAGTGCTATTTTGATTTCTCTTCCTTGTTTCTCTCTTTATCCTATACGATCTACCTCTATGACCTTATTCACTTAGTTATTCAATTCACACATATTGAATAACTGCTGTAATGATGGATTCTGGGGCTGTAGTGGGGAACAAGACCACTGAGGGCCCTGCCTTCCTGGAGTTTATATCCTAGTAGGGCAGACACAATTTCAGGGGGCAATTAGTGCTTTTAGAAAAACAACAGTAGTGGGATCATGAGTGATTGGTAGTGGTAACAGGGACTACTATTTTAGATAGATGGGCTAGGAAAAGCCTCTTCAGAAGATGATATTAGAGTACAGACCTGGGTGTGAAAGTAAGCCTTGAGAAGATCTGAAGTAAAACCAATCCAGGGAGGTGAAATTGCAAGTACAAAGGCACTGGGGTGAAAATGAATTTGGTATGTTTGAGGAACTATAAACAGACTACTGTGACTGGTCCAAGATATCATTTGGATGATAGGGTCTGGTTTATGCATTAAAGACCACTAGAGAATAGATTGTAGGGGAGAAGTCATATAGTGCTTGTTAAATTTCTTTTTAATATCCACATTTTTAGGTGATACACATAGTCGTTGAGCCACCTTTTATAAATGAAAGTTTCAATTCAACAGATAGGTAATCTCCTAACTCATAAATAAGGACACTATGAGTTTAAATACTTTATTTCCTTAGTTTAGATGAAAACAGTATCATGTTTCTGACATGGACAGTAACCAATGAAACATATATTTTTCCTCACTTCCTACTTATATGTTATGTAAATGAAAAAAAAATCTTTTGAGCATTTTGTCATTGGTAATATCCAAAAGCAAATTAGGAATGAATTAACAAAAGTATTTATAAAAACTTCACAGATTGCTAGTAATGAGGTACAATGGACCAGGCATTCAGTGTACCAAACAGAAATGAATAATGCTAAAATTATGTTTCCACTAGGGGTCTACAAAGAAGGAAGCTGAAAATAAAATGAATAAAACATAAAGGCATTTCAATTATTGTCAGGTTGTAAAAGGTTTGTACTTTTATGTGATGTGAAGATAGAGAATGGAGGCATAGCAAATGAGTCCATTATGTCAGTATCATTTGGAGTCAGACAATTAAGCTTCTGGCATCTACCAACACTATGTCTCATATAAAACTGAACACAACTTGTAGGCTGAAGAGAAAAAAAAGATAATTATGAAATAATCAGTATTCATATTAGGTTTTCAAGGTTCCTTTTATTTACAAAAAGCAATTCACTCATCTCTGTATTCTCTGGGTGTATTCAAAAAGCAATTCATTCATCTCTGTACATAAATAAATGTCATGCTTGCCTTTTCATTCCCAAAAGTCTAAGTGGTGAAGAGCACCACAGTAAGGTAGGATGATTTTCTTTCTTATTAGGTTTATGGGTTAGGTAGCTTAACAAGGAATTCATTCATCAGTCTTGGAGAATTAACCATGTGTCAAGCACTGTAATAGGAAATGAGAATGCTAAGCTGAAAGCGACAACATCACATGGTAAAGAGGGAGAAAGAGCTGCTTCTCTTAGGAAGATTCATGACAGTATTTCTAACATAATGGAAGCCGTTTCTAGAGGCTGATGCCTTCATTAAGCTTGTAAAAAAGTGTCCTTTCCATTCCCTCACCTCCCCTAAATTTTCTTTGATCAGATAGAAAAGAGTCAAAGAAGTGAAGGAGGTTGAAAAGATTCATCTCATGGGGAGTGTGAAGGTCGACTCAAAGCTCTAAATGTAATTTTTATCTCTTATTCTAATAGAAAGGAATGTTTTATTCCAGGGAAAAGTCTAGCCATGCCACTCTGAAGGCTGTTTTCTCAACTGGAAAGACACAAGCAAATGGCAGTAGTTGATATTTTCTACCACTGTGTAACTAGTTGATGGTAAGTTTCCATCACTGTGTAGCAAACTACCACACATTTGGCAGCTTAGAATAATACATATGTATTTTATTATCTCACAGTTTCTGTGAGTCAGGAGTCTGGCAAGGCATAGCCAAGTACTGTGCTTAAGGACTCACAAAGCTGCAGTCTCATCTGAGGCTTGACTGGGGAAGGTTTTGACTAGACTGGTTATAGAACTAAAGGCTTCATTTTCCTTGGCTATCCGCCTGAAGCTGTCTTTGGCTTCTTGCCATGTGGGTCTCCCAACATAATAGCTCACTTCTTTGAAGCCAAGAAGGAGTAGGAGGCTCTAGCAAAATGGGCACTAAAATCATATGCAATGCAGAACTCCCCTATGACCCAGGAGTGGCACTGCTAGGAATTTACCTAAGAGATACAGGAGTGCTGATGCATAGGGACACATGTACCCCAATGTTCATAGTAGCACTCTCAACAATAGCCAAATCATGGAAAGAGCCTAAGTGTCCATCAACGGATGAATGGATCAAGAAGATGTGGTTTATCTATACAATGGAATACTACATGGCAATGAGAAACAATGAAATCTGGCCATGTGTAGCAACATGGATGGAACTCGAGGGTGTTATGCTGAGCGAAATAAGTCAGGCAGAGAAGGACAAATACCATATGTTTGCACGTATAGGTGGATTAGGAGGAAGCTAACGGAGGACGAAGCGGGAGAAGAAGGGGAAACATAGTGGGGGAGAGGGAGGGAGGCAAACCATGAGAGACTCTTGAATACGGAGAACAAACTGAGGTTTGATGGGGGTTGGGGGGAGGTGAAGGGGGGTGATGGGCATGGAGGAGGGCATTTGTTGGGATGAGCACTGGGTGTTATATGGAAACCAACTTGACAATAAACTATCTTAAAAAAATAAAAAAATAAAATCATATGCAATATTATCATGTATATACTGTTTTTGCTGTGTTCGACTGGTTAGAAGTCCCAGGTCCTGCACATACTCTAGGGGACAGGATCACATAAAGTATGAACACTGGGAAGGAGGGATCACAGGGACCCTTACTCAAAGAGGGTTTACCACATTACCTAGACTTTCCCCCTCTACATTAACTTAACATACCAAATCTACTTTCTCTTTCTCTTCAAATATAGCTCTTCTCATCTTAAATATTTTTTTCAGAAACTTAAGTTAATCCTGGCTTTAACATTCCTGCCACTATTCTTAAGAGTTCTTGTTAGTTCCAGGTTGTTTCTTTCCCCAACATTTGTATATCTATTTGAACATCTAAACTCATCAAAGAACTCTGAAGTTTCCCTTGATTATATGTACACCTCTGCCCTTTCCATTTTGCTGAGACAGTAAGGGAAATTCTGCAGTAGAGTTCATCTTTTAGGATTTATTACTCCACAAGCCACACATAGTCTCCAAGCATGAGGACAAACCCATTTAACCCAAGTTTAAAACAAAACAAAAGTGGAATCTGGAATCTGTGGTATATGTCTAGATAAATACACAATTCCTGGACCCTGTGGTATATGTCCAAATATATACATAAGTAAACAATTGCATCCTCTTTAGATTCTTTTGGTAGAACTACAGTCCCAGCAGGTGTTACAGTAGTTGAAGTACTTCCCTATTATAACAGTTTGCTACACACCAGCTAATGATCCACTTTAATGAAAGCATTGTTCATACTCTTTTTCTTCCTGGGCTATTCAAGATGTACTTTTACAGATTTACTTTGGTTTCTTTCTTTCTTTTTTTTTCAGCTCTTTTTGGAGCATCACCCTCCCTCACATTCATGAACTTCTTATAAGAAACTGCCTATAGTCTCACTCTCCTATCAGATCTGAAAAGAGGGTATGGTCATTCATGGAAATATTTTGGTTGCAAAGCCCCAGTTGATGGTGTGTGGCACCCACCTAGGGTCAGAATCTATGAGAGGGAAGAGTTAATTCCGTTATTCCACAAGTCTCTCCTACCTCATGACTGAGCTTTAGCTGCTTGCCTTCTACTATAGAGGCATTCTCAACATTAGCAGAGTCTGATCTTAGTGTCTGATATGTAGGTACTCAACAACTATTTGTGGAAAGAACTGGATGATGTCTATTTGTATATATAAGTGGATACTGCTATATATTACATTCATTCATATGAATGGGTATTTATTTTAAAAAATCCTAGAAATGAAACTGAAGTCAAAGAAAATGTACATTTTAGACTTCCCAGAGACATAGATAAACTGCTCTCTATAAGAGCTGAGTTGAGTAATATCTGGCAACAGTGTATAAGGGTGTTGGCTTCCTTATGTACTCACTAACACTATAGATTGACAGTCATTGGTAATATATGGCCCTCTGCTAAATAAAAATGGTGTCTCATTATTTTATGTTCACTCCTAAGTAAATAGCCTCAAATATATATATTAAACATTCATAAAAACTAGATATCTTTATTAAATATTCATCACAATTATAAAATATAAATATCTTATGAACACCTACAATGTACCAGGTACTGTTCTAAATGTTACTAAATTGTAATAATCAAGATATTAAAGATCCTTGTTCTCAAGGGACTCATATTTTAATAGAGGAGGCAGATAATAAATACATAAGCCATCAAAAAAGTAGTGTGAAGTCCTATGAAGAGAGTAAGATATGAGAGTGAAAGAGAGATCTGGAGGTAGAGTGGTGGTCAGTATTAAACAGATAGTTTAGGTGCCTGGCTGGCTCAGTCTGAAGAGTTTGGCAACTCTTGATCTTGTGGTTGTGAGTTCAAGCCCCACGTTAGGTGTAGGGATTACTTAAATAAATAAAATTTTAAAAATAGGTTGTTATGAAAACAAACAGGTTGAGGAAATAATGATACCATTAACTGGTATTATTGAACTGAACTTCTCCATCCATACTGTCCTGTTTTTCTCAAGCATACAGGAGCATTCCATCAGACTCCTTTCTCATATGAGTGAAATGCCTTTGCAAGTCTAGTTGAAGGGTTTGCAGTGAGCTGGTGGCTAGCTGTAGCCATTCCTGGGAAGTTTTAGTACTGCTGTCTTCTCTACAAGCTCAGCAAGGTTTCCCCTCCATATACAAAACTATGACATTTGGAGAGCCCTTGAGGTTTCCAGTTAGACATAAACTTTATTGTTTCAAACTTCATTGCCATGAAATAAATTTGAGCTGAAGCTGGGTTTCTTTATTGCTCTTTTAAAGAATGAAATGTTACTTGGCAATTGTTTTTAGGCATTTTAACACTGGTTTCTTACACGTTCTCAGTGGAGTAATTTAATAATGATAGATGACATAAATCGACATTAATAGAGATCTTTCACCAACTTCTAAGGTTTCTTAATTTCGAAAAAATAGGAAAAAAAAGAAAAAGAGAGAAGTGGTAAGAGAATAGTTTATATCTGACTAGGTTGCAAGAACAAAATACTCTTTTTATATAATGACAATGAATGATGAAGATTATAATGATGATATATATTGAGTACCTACCAGGTAGGAAACCACTTTAAACATTATCTTTAATCAGCTAGCCACTTCAGGTACATTATTTTAATCTTCTAAACAATCTTATGAGTTGGTGATATCCCCAATTTCATAGATGAAGAAGATGAGACTCAGGGAGACTACAGAACACCCAAAGCATAAATCTATTAGGTGGTAGGGCTAGAATTTGAACCCTGTAGCATATGGTCTCTTTACTATACTATACTATACTGCTTTTGTACAAGTAAAAATGAATCTATTTTTTTGATAAAGATATGATTTAGGGTGCAAACAACTATTTTTTATATAAAAACTAAAGGTAATTTCACAAATGATACTTCATTTTATCTGTGATGTAATGAGCCTTAATGCTCCTATTTTCCATTTCGTAAATGGAGCAAAAGTGAGGTTTAGAAATTTACCTAAGGTTTAAAAAATCTTGTCCAAGAAGTAGGTTTTTCTCACTTCCAGTGCTCTTCTCTACCCCTCTTGGACTTTTACTTTCATTAGCATTTGGTGGTTATTTTAAAGGAACAAGAGGGGCACCTGAGTGGCTTAGTCAGTTAAGCATCTGACTTTGGCTCAAGTCATGATCTCAGGGTTTGTGAGTTCAAGCTCCACGTAGGGCTCTGTGCTGACAGCTCAGAGCCTGGAGTCTGATTTGGACTCTGTATCTCCCTCTCTCTGCCCCTCTACTGCTCATGCTTTGTCACCCTCTGTGTCTCTCTCAAAAATAAATAAACATTAAAAAATAATAAAAGTCGGGTGCCTGGGTGGCTCAGTTGGTTAAGCGTCCGACTTTGGCTCAGGTCATGATCTCATGGTTTGTGGGTTCGAGCCTCGCGTTGGGATCTGTGCTGACAGCTCAGAGCCTGTAGCCTACTTCAGATTCTGTCTCCCTTTCTCTCTGACCCTCCCCTGCTCATGCTGTCTCTATCTCTCAAAAATAAATAAAACATTAAAAAATAAAAAAAAAATAATAAAAGAACAAGAAACACAAAGAGCATTGTATAGTCCCAAGACCTAATCATTTTTAGTCTAATTGGTAATATTGGTTACATAAGTTCATAAAGTCACACATTTTTGAAAAATATTATTAAGGATTCAGTTTTTTACTCTATATCTTCAGTTTCAAAATCTTTATCAGGGCACGTTTATTATTCCTTCAGTATGCATTGTTTGGTAAATGGTTCCAAAGAGAGCCTTTATTTTCTACTGTGAGGTTTTCATGATGCTTAAAACTGACTTTTAAAAGGGAGGCTTTAAATTTTAGAATTAGCAAATGCTCACTCAAAAAAAAAAAAAAGAAAAGAAAAAGTCAAGCAATGTAAAGATTTCTAAAAAAAAAAAAAAAAAAGAAAATAGCAACATATTTTCCCAATCCAACCTGGGAAAACCACTGCTATCAATGAGTTAGGTATTCTCTCTACCTGATTAGAAGCTATTAAAGCTCCTTAAGCTGTGTTGCTTTATTCTGAATATTTATAAATCCTGAAAATTTGTTAAGATGAGGTAAATTTTGTCCAACAATTCTAATGAAATAAAAAATGAACTCTAAAACACAATCTTATATTTACACAGTGCTTTACATTTATTTATAAAGTACTTTTAGATCAGTTCACTCAATCCTTGAAATCACCTTAGGAAGACTGAATCCTTACTTTACATCCAGGATGCCAAGCCTCCAAGAGGTCATCATAGCTTATCAAATCTAAGACACCACATCGTGCCATTTTATATGCTCCCCCCCCCCGCAAAAAAAAAGCCAGTTCAATTTTGACATAATGACTTAACTATATGCCTGTGAGAGTCACAGGACTTAACATTAGAAGACCTGAGTCAGGGCTCCCAGGTCATCTCCCTTTCCAAGCATGTGACTGAAGTAAATTATTTAAGTTCTCTAAGCCTTGATTTTTTTTTTTTTTTGAGAGAGAGGGAGTGGGTGTACGAGTGTGGGAGAGAAGCAGAGGGAGTGAGAGAGAAAATCTTAAGCAGGCTCCACGCCCAGTGCAGAGCCTGACGCAGGGCTTAATTCGCTAACTCTGGGATCATGACTTGAGCCAAAATCAAGAGTGGGATGCTTAACTGACTGAGCCATCCAGGTGCCCTGAAATATATGACTGTTTTGTTAACATATAATATATATATATTTTTAAAGTAGTATTCATGCCCAGTGTGGAGCTCAACATGGGGCTTGAGCTCAGGACCCTGAGGTCAAGACCAGAGCTGAGATAAGAAGTCACACACTTAACCAACTGAGCCACCCAGGTTCCCCTTTGTATCTTTTAAATTATAAACAATAATGCCTATCTCACAGGCTTACTGTGAGGACATATGGATATAAAATGGTACTTTCAAATTGTGAAACTGATAAAAATGTAAAAATCTTCTATATCTATGGCATTATTATCTTTAAATATATTTATCTGTAGCGGTAATATTGGTACTCTGTTGTTGAAGGCAGGAACTTCTGGATCTACACTGAAGTGATGTATCATATTAAATAATTATTAAAGCTGTTACTGCGCATGACTGCTACTGCCACTGTCTCCCCTGAGATGAGCTGTTAATGCTCTGTCCTTAGATGAACTCTGGAGAACACCTCTCTCATTAACCCAAAAGCATGTATTCCATTTGGATGAGGACACAGGCCTCCAGGGAAAATATTCCTTTCTGGCATCATTCACATTTTGCTTATCAAGTTATAACTGGATAATCCTATAGGAGCAAAACGTGTCGAATAGGAGTGTAGACTCTCTATTATTGCACTCAGTTCTAATTGTGAAAGGAACTGGAATTCCATTGTTTGAAAGATATAATGTACTATACTTAAACATTAATAACTTCTGTAATTTTTGGAGCAGCCTTTTTTTTGCCTTTGTGTTGGAAATCATTCTATGTTACAGTCTGTTCAACCATGTTAGTACTAAGGTATATAGGCTTTTACCTTAATAAATCCTAGATGTTGTACATCCTGCAATCTCCATGACTTGACAACTATATTCCTGCCTGGTAGAAGGAATTAAGTCTTGTTTGTCTGGCCATGCCTTTTATAGTTCGTAGATGCTGGCAGTATATGTGATTAAAGTATATATCTGAAACACTTCCCTGGAAATGATCTTCTATGAAAATGTCTGTCATGTGGTAGCTCTGGGATTGATTCATACTAAATAGTTTTTGGGTATGCTAAATACTAGAAATACGGTGGCTTTCTGATTTTTATGACTGACAAATTGTATTATATTTGCTTCCTATGTATCGATGGAAAACAGTTGATAGTTACTATAGATTTAGCATTATTAAAAAACCTCACCACTTCAATTCTCAGGAATGTGTTTAATGAAAAAGGCAAATACCCAGGAGTTAATTAATGTGTAGAAGGAATAAGAGGAAAATAGGAGATAGTCAAAGATTGAAGATGACAACAGGTAATTGCTTTGTGCTTCTGGACTTCTGGTTACTCACTGACCTGGTTACTGACTGACCTCATATGTGCATGAATTTTAAGTTTAAACATTAATACTGAATTTCAGGTGTTTTAAAGTGTTATATACACTGATGAACTATTAAATCTCCTTTTAAATATGAATATTTGCTCCTCGCTATTCAAACCTGGCCCATGCTACTATCTTGTCTCTCAATCACTGCAAAGCCATGTAGTCTTCCTGCTTTCTTTATTCTTCTATTCTTATAGCCCAGTTTCAAACAAATGATCTTTTAAAATGTAGACCAGATCAGGTTTCTTCTCCTGCTTAAAACCATTGATGGCTCTTATGATCCTCAAAATAACACTCAAACTCCTTAGAATGGTGTTCAGAGCCCTGTATGGTCCAGCTTCTTTCACCATCTCTACCCTTATCTCATGTTAACTCCTCTGTTTGCTCATATGTATCAGAAACTCAGACTTTCTTCCAAGTCCCTCCAATATGTCAAGATTGCTCTTACCTCAAGGTTTTCATACTTGGCCAGAAAAACTCTTCCCATAGATTTTCTCCTGGCTGAATATTGGCTCAAAAGTCATCTCTTCAAAGAGTATAGCATTCTCACTTACACATCATCTGGTTTTTTTTGTAGGCATAACAGTCACCATTGTCTGGAATTATTCACTTCTTTGCTAACTTGTTTGCCCACTTCTACCCTTACAATTTACCAAAGCAGCTTGACAGAAGGGACTTTGTATGCTATTATCCCACTGCCAAGGTCATGGTCTGACTCAGTGCAGATACTCAATAAATGGTTCATGAAGAATGAAGTAACAATTCTAAATGGTTACTTTAAAAAAAAAATAAAGAGAGAGAGTGCAAGCAGGAGAGAGGGACAGAGGGAGAGAGAGATATTATCTCAAGCAGACTCCACGCTCAGTGCAGAGCCCAACACAGGGTTCGATCCCACGACCCAGGGATCATGACCCGAGCCAAAACCAAGATACAGATGCTCAATTGACTAAGACACCCCAGGTGCTCCAATGGTTATTTTTTATTTTTTAAATTTTTATTTATTTATTTTTTAGAGGGTCAGGGAGGAGCAGAGAGGGTGGGTACAGAGAATCTCAAGTGGGCTCCATGTGACAGCAGAGAACTTCATGTGAGGCTCCAACCCATGAACCATATCATGACCTGAGCCTAAGGCAGATGCTTAACCAACTGAGCCACCACGTGCCCCAATGGTTACCTTTTCTTAAGTTACATATTTTCCTCTCACTTTTCTTCCCCCTGGAAATAAAACTGTACTAGGAAAAGAAATAACTTATTTTTCTTGAAGTTAACAATAATTTGCTCATTTAAAGCAAAATTAAATAACCCAAGCAGAGTTTCTTTCCCAGAGATCACCCAAGATTTGATATATTTTCCTAATAGGACATCATAGCAGTGACCTACTTTCAATTTGCAACAATACAAGAGAATATGTGAGTTCACCGTTTCCCTTGAATTGGTAAGACAACACCAATATGATCAAGTCACTAGGAAATAGGTCTACCTTACTAAAAAACAGGTGAAATTCCCTCCAAATGGCATCAGAGTCACATAAACTATCTCCTTATGCTTGGAACACCTTCCTCAACTCTAGTAGAAGAAATATATATAAATAGCCATGATAAGTTTATGGAGAAACAAATACCATCATGCCTATTCTAAATAGTATAGCTGACTTTCACCAAAAATATAGGGCTTTTTCTTTGATAAACTCATGTTAGCTTATAAAAATGTGTGCTGGGGGAAACAAGAAAAGCAGTGACGACAGTTTGAAAAGCAGAATAAGTACAATGAGAAGATGCTATATCAAGTCTGAGTTTTAGATCTAAAAGAAAAAAAATTATAAAGTCCTTCAAATGTTGCAGTACGACATTTCCCCTTTTTCTCATAAAACCTTTTCCCATCTGCCTAAATAATTTCTAATTAGCTTCAGAATATAAAGACAAAAAGCAGCTATTACTGACATTCTAATTTTAAAATTTAAAATACTGCTAGTTTCAGACAGCAACACCTGAATTGATGCAGGAAGCTCACACAGACAAATATATGTAATCAGATGGGCATTGCTCGGTAGGGGTAAAGGTCACCTTTATTTTCAATTGGTTGAGTAAAAATTATATAATTATTCAACCAACTCTAACAGTTGAACATCCATATTTCTGCTGTTATAAGAAATGGTGTGATCCAAATACTTATAGATGCATTTTTAAGCACATCTCTTATTATTTTCTTTGCGAAATACCAACAGGTAGGATTGTTGGGTTAAAATAGATGACCAACAAAATATTATTTTTGACTTTCAAAAACACTTTTCAAATAGATATTTTAAAAGCTCTTGATATATAGTGCAGAACTGATTCCCAGGAATGTTGTGCCAAATTATATTTCCACCTGTAGTGGATGAGAGTATTTACTTTCAACTTTAATTAGTGGCAGGCCCAGATGGCTCCTAAATTGGATGGATTTTTTTTTTAATGCCTAATATATGAGTAACTTAAGAAAAGAAAGTGTATTCTCCACAGGAAGATTCCTGCTCCTTGCTTCCTTTACTCAGGCATCATTTGGGTCCTCGTGGGTGTAGAAGCCTTGGCTCCAGCTGCTCATCTCAATCCCATGAATCTCTGAAGCTTAAGAGCTCACTTATCATTACAGTTTTACCCTCTGTTCTTGGTGCAGGGAGATGTGAATTTCTTGGTTTTCATCTTTTAAATACACAAACATAATTTTAAATGTCACTTCTAAGTGTAGGAGCAGAATGGGGAGGTTTTGGCATGAGATCACTCTACCATCTTGGTAGATGGTAGTCTATTCTGAATCTTGACAGCTCTATTTTCTTGCTTTAACACTGTGGACTTTATCATGATCATATACTGGTATGCTTATGTATATATTTGTTTAAAAGATCTTGAATGAAATGTGTGTGTGTGTGTGTGTGTATACATATGTTATGTATTTCTCTTTAGAGAAGCTTGATGTAGAGAACTCTAATCAGAATTGGTTTTTGACCTTTGAAACGATGTGTGGATCGCCTGGTTGCACTGACAGTCAACCATGTTGTTGTTGGAGTTAGCCTCTCAAAGCTCTCGCTGGGGCTGGCCAGTGTGCACTTGTGTTATGAGTATAAGGATAAGGCAGCAGTCTGAGGGGAGTGAGAGGTGAGCCAAGACCAGAGGTGGCTGTAAAGAGCAGGGTGGCATTTGGTGCCGAAGCCACTGTTCTGGGGTCTCTTTACATTTCAAGTGTCCTGTGTACTCCAGTGCATGTCTAAGTGCATGCGTTTGTCAGTGTGTGTCTAGGCTGCTGGAAAGACCAAGCCCCAGTCAGCCTCTGCTTGACACAGAATCTGTGTGAATCCTGAGGATTCCAAAAATGCCATTGACTCACCAAGATAAAAGAGGAAAAGGAATCCATTTCCCCCTAGTGAGTCTTTAGCTTTATCCATTACTCCTTTAAATTAGAATGCATTACGCACTGTCCTCCTGCCAGAATGACCTCCAATTATTCCCATAATTGCCACTGTTGTCAGGCAGGGGGAGTAACAAGTTGGGCATTTGTGCTTCCCTTGTATGTGGCCCCATCTATCCTATTGAAGTTTTTGGGATTTGCCTGTAACTATTAGTGCTCTTGAAGATCTTTTACTCTATTTTTATATTCCATTTATCATTTCCATGGGAATCTTGAAGGAAGGTAAATGCTTGTGTTTGTGCTGCCCATTTACCAGGAAGTCAGTAAGTTCTTATTAAAGACCTCCTATGGAATATCTGGCCAGTTATCATTTTATTATGCATTTTAAAAACAGAACTGCTTCTTCCTGCCTTTGTAACAGAATTATTTTGTCAATCTAGACGTCAATCAAAGATTGCAGTTCAAAACAGGTAGTTATTTCAAATAAAGATTGCACTAAAACATTTATTGACCATGTAAATACTGATGGAGGTCGATATAAGCACCTCTAGGGGTTCCAATATTGATCAAAAATGCCTATTTTGTCTAAATGCTATTTCAGTGGAGGCAGTACAGTGGAGCAGACCACATTTTTTTATAGTTAGCAATAAACAACTGAAAGATAAGATGCTGATGGAGACATTTAGCTATGGTGTCCTGTGATGACTATATTCTAACTCAAAATTGAAAATAACATTATATGGGGGCACCTGAGTGGCTCAGTTGGTTGGGTGTCCAACTTTGGCTCCGGTCATGATCTCGCAGTGAGTTCAAGCTCCATGTCAGGGTCTGCGCTGACGGCTTGGAGCCTGGAGACTGCTTCCGATTCTGTCTCTCTCTCTGCCCCTCCCCCACTTGCACTCTATCTCTCAAAAATAAAAACATTAAAAAAATTAAAAAAAAAAAGAAAATAACATTATATGTTATATATTAAGGAAAGCTCTCATCTACCATAATTTTCAAAGGGATCCAAACTGAAAGATTTAGACAACAGTTACTTAATACTTAGAGAAAAAACAGTTGTAAATTAGCTGCTTTAAATAATAGTAATGTGGTACCAGCATTAGCAGCACCAGCAGCTGTAACATCCATGTATGAACACCTTATACTACCAGGGGCTCTGTTAGCTACTTCACATATATCTCATTTAATCCTCCAATTCTGCCAGTTTAGATATTATGAACTCCAGCTTTTATATGAGGGAAGAGGACCAGAGGTTAATTAATTTGCCCAATGAAGTTGGATGGCTAATTGGGATATTCTCTGGGGCACCTCCAGGGATCTTCAGAAATTCTGCAGAACACTGTTCACATGGGTTCAAACTGTTCCTCCAGGCTGCCTCTATGATTCACATTGCTACAGCTATCCTGACGAGAGCTAGATGGCCGGGTTTGCAAGGCTGTAGAAAGCACTTGTGGTCTCTGTGATCCTACATCTAGATTCTTAAGTTGGGGTTTATAAACATTCTAAAGATGGATGCAAATGTGTAACTGCACATGTCTGGTAACGGGGCTTTCTCCAGATTTCAGTAGAGGCCACCATCTAAAAAAGGTTCAGAATTATCTTCTAGCTATTCCATCAGAGAATAGGTTTAAGCTATAACACCCAAGAAATTTGATTCTCATTTCTGAGGAAATCCCATTGTATAACATCCCAGAGTTTACTTATGTTAAGAAGAAAGTGAAGGCAATTACCCAAGAGAAAATTCCAAATTGTAACTTGAAATAACCAGACAGTCATGCCAAAGGAAATGAGGTAGAGGCTGCAGCTGAATTATCTACCTCATGGTAGTAATTTTCTGCTTTCCATTACATATAGAAAAGCTACTGCATAAAGAGAAAGAAAATGAGCTGAGTTTATCTGAATTATCAAGCTGAGAAAGATAGGTCATAAAAATTATAAAACTACTGGGAATACATGCCAATGTTAGCAATTATATCTCTAAATAAAAAGACAATGCAGAAACTATTTGCCAGTTTAAACAGCAGATGAGGTACGGTCTTACGACATAAAAAGTGCCAATGGAATTTTTCACTTCTCTTCCAAAGGAGTTCTGCTGAATTTCAAATATTTTCTTTGAATAATCATGTTTGACAAATGGAAAGGTTAATGTTAGCAAGGTAATTAAAATTAACGATGGCAGTGTCTGCTGGGCTGTGTGTGTATATGCAGGTGTTTCTCTCCACGGGTCCCACCCTAACTTAAAAATGTCTGATACGTGAAATTCTGAGTATACACATAATACATTAGAAGCATTTTCATCTATCCTGAAACCCATAGGATTTCTTCATATAAAGAGTTCTTATAGGGTTTTTGAAATATAATTTGATTTTTTTTAATGTAATAGGTTATACAAAATTAAGAAAAAAAAAACTCACTGCAGAAATTAAACATGGTTTCCAATCTTCTTTCTATAGTTTTGAAGTTAAAAGTTATTCCAAAGGGTCTCTGAATATTATCCTCTACGAAGACAAACCATTTACTACATAGGACTTCACTCGGAACTTATTATTTGGATACTTTGTGAACAAAGACTTTTATCTGTACCTTTCTACATTTATATTTATATATATTTGATATCTGGTCCCCAGGATAGGGAAGATTAAGAGTGGCACATGGGGACAGTGGAATGCTAGAGGTCAGCGCGAAGATGACCAGCAGTCAGACTGACATCAGGAGACGGAAGAACAAACACATTAAGAGGGAGTCCAAATCCATGAAGAGGCAATTTTGCTGGGAGACGGGGGAGGGAAGGATGGAAGTGTCTGATCGTTTAAGCTCTCCCAGAGGATCTCCCTGTCTGCTGGGACACTGGCAGTCACTAAGTCTGGTGCCCCCGCAATCTCTTTCTAGCCCAGTGCTGACTCTGGGGGTGTTCAGAGAGGTATTCTCCTGGCCCCATCTTAGGAGGAAATGCCTGAGCCAGCAGCTCTGATGAGTAGGGAACCGGTTCAGCTATTCTATAGCCCTTTAATTAATTACCCTGCTGAGTGCCCCCAGGTCTGTTCCTAGTCTTCCCTGCCTGTGATCTTGGACATTTTTTTCACGGTTCTTGCTAACTTACTATTTCAGCAGCTTTGTCTTTGATCTTTATTATGTTTTGGGGTCTTTTGCTCAGCTGGGCTGTACCTTCCATTTTATTCCATCTGTTGTGTATTATTCAAAAATCCCTAAATGTTGGTTCTTAACCTTCCAGGTTTCCAGTGCTGTTGTGGATTTATTTTTCTATTTGTTCTTCCATTTCAAAGAGACTTTGGATGGAAGAAGAGGCAAAAACATGTCTTAATCAGCTATCTTCTGTTGGAAGCCATTTCGGGCACTTTAAATAAAGTCAATATGCTCCCGTTACAAGGAGTGTATTAAGATTTTTATCAATTAGCTGTTAGTTTTACTATAGGAAAACCAACGCATTTAACAAAATTAAACCGTCAAGCTTGAAATTTCCTTTGGTTTTGTTAAATGAGTTACTGGAGGAAAAAAGTGAAAAAATGCAGAAAACTTACAATCCATATCAAGTATGGCCCGAACAGATTTCACAAGTTCCTTAGATTCAAGCGCCAGCGTTGCTGCGATGTTACATCCATTCCTTCCCAGGGGTGTGAGGGAAGTCTGAGAGGCCAACACCACTCTTCTTTCACTGTGGCGGCAACAATGCAAAGCCGAGCTTATTACACAATAGATAACATCCATCTTGGCGGAATCTGAATTCTTATGTACAAAAGTATTTGTATTTCTGGGAATACTGGAGTCTTATAGTCATAAAATGAAGTAATCACAAAACACTTCTGTTTTCCATTCTTTGTTATGTAACAAAGACATAGTTAAAGAATTAGATAGACCTGATAAGAAGGAGGAATAAATCATTGTTGGGCTTATTTTGTGAGCACTTATGTTATGCTAACATGATATAGCCTTTTATTTAGTTTTGTAAAAATGCAAACGAAGCACTTAGACGTAAATTTATTAAGCAGGCATTTACTGTTACTTCTTGTAATATTAAGTATAATTTCAATATGCATATGTGCTCCTGAAATTATCTCTTAAGCTCTCCCATTTGTTGTCCCTAAATCTAAACAGCATTTATATCAAATTTTGAAGACGCAAATGTCACCTGAAATGTAGTGTGCTATAATTTAAAATGCCAGGTTTTACTGCAGAAAACCATTATGTTAAAACTTTTACTTGAAAAGGGACAATTTTAAACTGATTAACAAAACTATTATTATTTATAATCCATCTTCTTAAGCAGGATGGTATTCGTTCATAAGGAGAAACTAAAATATTGACAATTCTCAAATTCTCAAATTCAAATACATCGATTTCAAATTCTAACTTATTCTGTGTTGAATGACCAAGTCCTAAATTTATTACAGGAGACATAGTATATTAGAAAGAATGAACCATACTTTACTAGAGTTTAAGTTTCTAAGACATGGTGAAAAGTTGCTTAATCTTATTTTTTAAGGTTACCTTTTTTTCCCCCATGAACCAGTTTAAGTTTGAGGGCGAGCTCTGGCTTTTAAATAGTTATTTTTAACCTTCATTTTTAATACCAAAACTTTTGAATTTTTATTCAAGGTCACAATGAGACCTTGGTGGGTGGAGATAGGGGATCTATCTAACCATACAAGGGAATTTGATTGCTGAGTAGTTTAACATTGTTGTTGAAAATAATTACCTTACATCATAAGCAGCATGGAGAGCAATCTTTCATTAGAATAACACACGACAACAAAGTGAATTTAAAAGTATACTATTATCACATAAAGTAGAGAATAATCAAATTACCATGGTGTACACTTGAGACTAAAATAAAATTGTAGGTCAACTACAAGTTCAATAATGATTTTTTACAAAAAAGTGTACTATCACTGATATTCTTCTAAGGTAAAAAAAAATGCTATGTGGAACCCTGAAATATAGTAAGAATACAATGAAACATCTTCATTTATTAAACTGTTGTTTTCATAGTAAAGGGCAGAGATTCCCTGTTTCTGCAAGCGTGCATTGCTAGAAGTAGAAGTGCATTGCTAGTGGCAGCTATTAGGAGATGAGGGCAAAAACTGCTTTGAAAATGGATAAACCGGAAACTTTCTTTTATGAATCTCTCATTATGTATCACAATGACCATAA
Source organism: Hyaena hyaena (assembly GCF_003009895.1). Classification (NCBI taxonomy): domain Eukaryota; kingdom Metazoa; phylum Chordata; class Mammalia; order Carnivora; family Hyaenidae; genus Hyaena; species Hyaena hyaena. Next base: position 188,803 of record NW_024082232.1, on the reverse strand, counting down.
ACTTGCAGTCTGAAATACATAAATCTTATTAAGATGCTTGTAGCTCTTAGAAAGAAACTTTGAATTGGAAACAAACTGTGAATAATAACAAAATCGAAGTGTATTCTCCAAATATATTTCTTTTATTTGTGTCTACCGAATGCTGAAACTGAAAGAAACTGATTGCATGTACATGTTTTATAAAATTCTGTTTGCCGTAACAACGGATCTGCTAGCTTGAGACTGACCTTTAAAGTGCTTTTTATTTATACACAGGATGCTTATAGAACTTTAAGGTAATCCCCTCTTTACAGAAGTCCTGACAAAAACAAGATAGGGGATTCCTACCTCAACAGAGTACTAGGTTACAGTGACTGGCTAAATAACTCCAGGAATTTCTTTTACAGAAATGGGGCCAAAAACAACACGTCCTTATATCCGTTTCCACAAGACATTAAAAAACAGTATCAAATAGGAGTTATGTAGAATCTTAAGGCTATTTAAGAGATTTTAGTCACAATTACCAAATAAAAACCGTAATCATACTCTATGGTAAACACTTAAATGTTCTTACCTTAAATTTGATAAAGGAGGAGGATTATCAGAAAATAATTCTTGAATAGTCTAGAATCAAAGGAGATAGTAAAGGAGATATGTAAGTTTGATATTTTTAAACCATATTTTCTTACTTACCTAATGTTTCTAACCTCCCCCCTCCTTCCACTCCCAGTTGATTAAAAGGTGTTTCTGTTATGTGAGGAAAAAAGAATCAATTACATTGACATGGAACTCCACTCAGGTGTGTAAAAATAGCTATGGAAACATTTCTTTATAGGGTAAATATTTATTAAATAATGTTTGTATAGTATTAACAGTTTTGAAAAGGTGTTCAGAAAACAATTATATATATTTGGGATCATGTTATCCTGTCTCGATTATTGCTCTTAAGAATCTGTTTGTTAGCAGGTCTTTTCATTATTTATGCAATTTTAAAAATGGCTCTTGGTTAGAATTGCTGTTTTCAACCCAGAGAATGTCCCACTCGCCACCAAACACCATGACATTTATCCATATGTCAGTCATCTATAGATTTCTTAAGGATAGACATAAAGTAATGTAAAAGGAAAATTTACCTCTACAAAACGAAGAAGCTTTTCAGTGGACGCCTCAAAAGTTTTTCGAGCCATTTCTGATTTTCGCAATTGGCAGTCGAGCACTGTGATTCTCTTTCTTAACTCCTGAACACTTTCCTGGATAGAGGCATCAAAAGGAGGGTCTTACATATTTCTTTGATTTTACATCAGTGGCTCCTCGGTTCAGTTGTTATTAACTAATATTCAACATTACCATATTATTTGTTCTCTCTTACTATACCCATCTTCTGATTTGGGGAGGAACTTAATTGACTGCATATGCATATTTAAAAGTTAGATTGTATAGGGATGCTGCAAATTTTACAAGATAAGCTGCATATGGGTTTATCGATTCTTATAGTAAAGTATATTTGAATTGAGTTTATCATCATTTTTTTTTTGGCTTCTTTGTTTTACAACATGGCTTACCAGCTTCTGACAGAAATCGCTATCAGTGTGGCAAAACAAAAATTGTTGAAGATACACATATACATTTAATGTATATGTCAATGTAAAGCTGAGCTGGCAGAGAAGTAAAGGAATCCTGTGAACAGTAAAATAATCCCACTGACAGTAAAGGAATTCCATGGAGACGAAAAACAAAAATTCTGGGTGAACCCACTTATAAAAGAGTGTGCTACAGCATAATTTGCTCTGAGGGTATATCTTTGGGCACACATGGCAAACGAGAGAACTTTAATGGGTGGGTTAGAAAGAGACAATTGATGGTTTTGATTTTAGTTCTAGCAAGTAGGTTAAAAAAACTCTCCTCCATAATTTCTAATCACAAGCACCCTCTCATGAAGGTTTGAGGTCATAATTTGTATAACTTGTGTGTCCTGTAAGTTTATAAGGTGAAATTTTGGTTTAAATAAGTCCCAGACTGGCAGAAGCAAACAAAAAACTTCAGTGAAGGGATATTTCCTCAAATCAGATCCCAAAGAATTTCTACATATACTGTGTCAAAAGAATAGGACCTCAGGAAATAAGCTACCATGAACAAAAGCAGCTGAAGGAAGCAAATTACAGGATCAGACCTATAAAGACAGCAGACATTGGAGTGATCAGATACAGACTATAAAGTAGTGTTTAATATGTTTTAAAAATTAGGGAGGAATTTAAGACATGATAAAGGGAAAAGAAACTATAAAAAATAGATACATATGGCATAAAAAATCAATCTTAAAAATAAAAGTATAGTCAAAATGAAATTAGAAACTCAATTTATGAGTTTAATATCCAATTAGATATAGCTGAAAAGAGAATGGGTAAACTGGAAGACAGAGGTAAAGGTTTTCATAGAAAAAAAAAGGAGAAGGGGTAAGGAGAAAATAACTAGATGAATATATAGTATATACCCAATCTGAATTACACACATGAGGGTTCAGAAAGAATGAAAGAGACATAGCTCAGGGTAACAATTTGGAGTTTTTCAGATATAACAAAAGAATCTGTTCCTCAGATCAGGAAACTCAGTGAATCTCAAGCACTATAAATAAAAATAAGTCAACACATGACTCATCACAGTCTAACTGCTGAACATAGAAGATAAAGAGATCTTAAAATCATCAAGAAAGAAACAGCGGATTGCAAACAAATAACAGATTGGCTGCTGATATCACAATCATGGAATAAGGACACTGAAAGAAATTAAATGCAAACTTACTTTAAATGTAGGAGACATGTATTTCAAGAGCAAGAGTTCAATGAAGATGTTTTCAGACAAATGAAACTGAAGAGAATGTGTTACCAACAGATCCTCATTAAACACATTTCTAAAAGATGTACTCCAGGAAGGAAATAATTTTAGCAAGAAGGTCTGAGATGCAAAAAAGAATGTTGGACATAGAAAACGGTAAAGACGGGCATCTATTTAAACAAAAGTTGACTCCACAAAATAAACTGTGATAGTATCTGACTTATTGTGTTAAAAGTCAAGAACTAAAATACTGAAAAAAATAGAAATTAAGTAGGAAGGGATGATTGGATTTATGTCTTAAAGTGCTTATAATATTTAGAAGGGGAAAACTAGTGATTTTTTTGGTGTGTTTTTTAGAGCGAGCAGGGGAGGAGCAGAGAGATAGAGGGAGACACAGAATCTGAAGCAGGCTCAGGCTCTCAGCTGTCAGCACAGTGCCAGACACGGGGCTCAAACCCACCAACAGTGAGATCATGACCTGAGCCAAAGATAGGATGCTCAACTGACTGAGCCACCCAGGTGCCCCTAGTGATTAGTTTTATAATTTGAGTGAAAACAGAATGTTAAAATTTCTAAGATAATCATTAAAAATTAGAAACAGAGTGCATACCTTCTATAAACCAGCAGGAGGAAATACATTGAATGGGAGTTGGGGAACATAACCTGAACCAATTCAAAAAACAGGCAAGGAGCTCCTGGGTGGCTCAGTTGGTTAAGCATCTGACTCTTGATTTTGGCTCAGGTCATGATCTCACAGTTTATGGGATCAAGCCCTGGATGAAGCCCCATGTCGGGCTCTATGCTGACAGCCTAGAGCCTGTTTGAGATTCTTTCTCCCTCTCTCTGCCCCTCTCCTGCTTGCGCTCTCACAAAATTATTTATTTCTCACAAAATAAATAAACATTAAAAAAAACAGGCAAGAAATGACACCTTAAAAAAAAAACAACCCAAAACATAGCACAAATAAAATGAATAAATTAAAGAGGGTAGAAATGAAGCCAAGTGCATTTTCAAATAAAACAATGTAAATGGAAAGATATTTTCAATTAAAGGTCAAAAATTAGTAAGATGAGGAAATAATTCAGCTATATGTTGTTTACTGCACACACAATTAAAATGTGAGGACAATGCACAGTTTAACATGAAAGGTACATACACAGGTAAATACAAAAAGAAAACTGTTGTAACTATTTTAGTATTAATCAAAAATAAATATTAGGGGGAATAGAAGATTGCTAAATTGAAGAGTCACAACATTCCATAAAGGATGATAATGTTAATTCCAAGCCTATATGTGGCTAAAAACATTACTTCAAAAAATACAAATAAAAAAAGGAGATTTTAATGCATTTCTCTGACAAAGAAATTAAGATGACTAGAGAAAAGCTGAACTCTAAAATGAATGACGCTGATCTAGTGGATTATATAAAATGATGCACCAAAAAATTTGAAGAATTATTTTGAAGCTGACTTTGACCATGGCTATATAGTATAAGCCATGAAGTAAGCATCAACAAATTTTGGAGTCATTATACTATAGACTAGATTCTGTGTCTACAATGCAATTAACTGGTCTGTGCTTCAGTGGTGTTTATAAAAAAAAGACTCAATCATAAAGATATAAATTCTTCCCCAATTCATCTATATATGTAATGCATTTTCAGTAAAAATTCCAGTAATTTTTTTCTTCTTGTTGAATTTATAAAATACACACAAAAGGCCAAAGGGTTATGTAGTCAATATACTTTTAAAGAAAAAGAACTAGACAGCATGGTCATATATCAAGACTTCCTATAAAAGATACAGTAACCAAAACAGTATGTTATTTGCACAAGAATATACAAATAGGCCAAGGAAAGAGAATGGAGGGCCCTCAGAAAGACAGCTGCACATGAAATCTTGAGATATGACAGACCTGATTTTGTAGATCAATTAGGAAAGACGAAGCTTTTGAATAAATGGTGCTGGGATATCTGGTCATCCATTTAGAATAAAGAAAAGAATAAAATGGATCTCCTTCCCCATACAATGCCACTAAACCAATGACAGAAGGATCAAAACTTTTAAAGGTAAATATAAAGAATATCTTTGGGAATGGAAGAACTTCTAAAAAGGATACATAGGGAAAAGATTGATAAGTTTGCCTACCTGAAAATTGGTGTTTATTTTACCCCTGGGTGAAAGGCAAGCCATACATTTGAGAGAAAAGATTTTTAAATAATATATCAACTTAATACAGGATTAGTAATTGGAACATGTGAACAATCACTACATATCAATGTGCAAAGAAACCCAATGGGAAAATTAATTCCAAGTTGTGAAAAGGCATTTCACAGAGAAACACAAATACCTAACAAGTACATAAATATATGCTCAACTGGCTATCTGGGCCAGGGGGAAAAGCCCTGGTTTATAGCATTTGGGGGTATAAATAATTCCACCATGGCTGGTATCAAGCTATCAAACAACCTGATGCCACTGAATATGCAGTTGAGAAGAGACGCATACGATCACCTATTGTGAGCGAGCACTACAGCTGGTCCCAGCACACCAGTGGCTCAGAGTCATTAGTAATCAGGGAAATACAAATTAAACCATAATGAGATTTACTTATTACACCTACCAGATTGATATAAATTAAAAGTAAATGAAAAAAAAAAGTGTCAGCAAGGGTGTGGGGTAAATAGTATCTCTGGTTCACTACTGGAGGTGGGGCAGTAAAAATTGGCTTAAAAGCTTTCAGACACAATTAGGCATTACCTAGTCAAGTGGAACAATCATCATTCAACCTAGCAATTCCACTCTAAGACACGAACCCAAGAGAAACTGTTATACATGTGAAGCAGGATATATACCAAAATGTTTTTTATCAACATTCTTCATAATAAAGAAAACGGAAACAAATACAGAGTGGACAAATATACTGTAGTAATATCCATTCAAGGGAGTACAAAAAAAGCAATGAAAATACATGAACCAGCTATAAGTTTCAAATGGACAAATTGCAAAAATAAAAGTTTGAGTAAAAAAAAGCAAGTAGGAATAATACATGTAGGACATTTTTATTCACATAAAGTTGATAAACAGGCAAGACTCAACAACATTTACTGGTAAGAGATATAAACATATGTGATAAAATGACCAAGAAAATGGTTAACCGTACATAAATCCAGGAAAGTGGTAACTTCTGAGGGGCAAGGGAGGGGAATGTAGCTAGGGAGGGCCACTGGATCTTCAAAGGTGTTGGTAATGTTTTATTTCCTAAGCTGGGGGTAAATAGAAAAAATAAAAAATAAAAATGGTAAATAAGTATAGAGACAATAAAAGGAAAAATTTACAGTGAAAAATAAAAACATTGTTAAAAAAAATCTGTGTCTTAAAAATGAAGATCTCAATCTGAGTCCTGCAACATCTTGGTAAATGTCTTTTAAAGCAATCTCAAACATTTAAAAAAAAAAGTTTCTTTCTCTTTCCTCACTGGTATTGAGTTTGGAAAATGTTGAGATGCTCTTGTCTAATATATTTTTAAAAAAAATTAACAAACAGAAGATTGTTTTGTTTTCAGAGACACGTTAAGGGCTTAGCTTAGATAGAATCTTGTTGGGAGGAATGGCAGGAGATTCCATTATGTTAAAAAAGGGAAAAATTGAATTAATTACATTGCTAGACAACTTAGGACAAAAATGTCTCTCAGTAAGAGGTGGAACAGAGAATCACAAATAATTTATGCTTAAAAATTTTTTTGAATCAATTCATGAGAACTCTTTGAATATGATATTACTTAGAAGATATTTCTAATGACTGTTGATTATCCCTCCAAATGTAAAGAGAGTTTCATAAAACTGTACTTTTGAGATTTTAGTTCCCCAAGTATTTTCAGAATCATGTTAAAGTTACTCACATGAAATAAGCGTGAATCTCTGATTTCAAAAATAATGACTTTCCCTTAGCCTTGCGTATTATCAAAGGTGGCAGGAACATCATTTTTGTAATTGGTTTAAATGGACAGATATGAGAAATGTATTAGTGCCTCTCTAGAGCTAACCAAGGAAAATTTCAGATTTTCTTCTGTATTTTGCTTTTCTAAAACCAGTTTCACTTACACTTGGTGTATTTAAGGTATTTAACTGTTTTATGTTTCTAGAAATAGACATAAATTATTCAAATCTGCTTTATGTTTTCCTGAAAGTTGACCAGATTAGATATGGAAACATGTATCCTAAGAGAGCTTGTTGAAGTTATAAAATATGTATTTCAATTTACTTATTTTCTACCGCAGTAGAGTAAAAATGCATATGTCTGCTATAGTTTTTGAAGACCCTTCAATGAATATAGTATGTATTATGTTAAAAAAAAATCACGTCATAAAAAGATTCCCATAAAAAAGATTATATTGCCTTCTAAATAGCATTCAGTATTTTGCTATTGGAACTGGAGCCTATTAAATTCAAACTTAGTTTCTTCCTATTAATTATCTTGGGCCTTGGGCAACAATTATTTAACATTCACACTTCCTTGAGTGTTCTAATCAAAGAGCAAAACTCATCCCTACACTCTCCTCTTCCCATTCCCACAAGGCAAATTAGCAAGTTAAGGAACAAATGGAGAAAACCAATGTAATCAATTAAATGTTAAGTAGTGAACTTAATGCCTGAGCTGTACAATGTTGACCAATGACCCAAATAAATTTGGGGCACCTTCTTTTCCATCCCCAAGCTATGTGGATAAAGGGAGGCTCCCAACCTTCACATTATCCCCCATCGCATCACCACGACGCATCATCCTATCAGTGAATAATAGAAGACAAACACTGACCTAGTTTAGAAGTGCAGATGAAAAGAAAATGAAAACAGGATACATGACAACGGCAAGGAAACCATGGTAACTAAAAGAGAGGAGGTTTTGCTTACTTTATTTTGGTACGAATAATCAGCAAGCTGAGCCTTTAGATCTGTGATCTCGGCCTCTAACAGATGGATCACTTCTTCATAGTCCATTTCCATTCCATGTGCCTGTCGCTGTGCGGCTTCGGCAAGGTGAATCCGACTTCGCAGGGCTCTGGTTTCTTCAACAACAGCTTTGGCTTCCTGAGAATTGCAAAATTCATGCCATTGAAAAAAAAGCCAAGTTAAAAAAAAAAAACAGTTCGGCAGTTTAAACAAAATATTTTCCTCCCTCTGGAGGTTATAATTCCCATACTTAATCGATGTACATGTGTTCCTCACATTTCAATGTGAAAATGAGTATTCATGTTATTTATTTTATCATGGAGAGTAAATGCCTGATCTTACTTTTCCTCTGTTGATCTCCTGGATGATTTTCAGTATAGGATCTCCAACTTCACACACGGCATAACATTTTGGAAATAAGGGAAATAGAAGGGAATTGGAAGTGGAGAATAGAATAAGAAATGGTTCAGAAGATAAAAAGAGTACTGTCTTCCACAAAACTCAAGTAAGTAGTTGGGCTCATGTTCTATAAAGGTGCTTTCAGCTTCATCAGAGAGATCTGTGGTGTTGCGGACTTCCCTGCGGTCCATGCTCAGGATCCAAAGCTTATTCCTAGACATCAGTCTCACTGGTATTTCCCCCTTTTGATTTAAGCCAAAAGGTGGAATTCAGTAGCAAAGCACATAGCCATTTCTATAGGGTGCAATGCTCACAAGACATTTATTAAACTCATGTTATGTCCTAGAAGATTCATGTGTCTTTTCTCATTTAACCTTTAGAATAGAGAAAGGCATTATTAAAAACCACTTTAGAAGCACCTGGGTGGCTCAGTCGGTTAAGTGTCCAACTTCAGCTCAGGTCATGATCTCACGGTTAGTGGGTTCAAGCCCCGCGTCGGGCTCTGTGCTGACAGCTAGCTCAGAGCCTGGTGCCTGTTTTGGATTCTGTGTCTCCCTCTCTCTCTGACCCTCCCCTGCTCGCTCACTCTTTCTCTCAGAAATAAATAAAAAAACATTAAGAAAAAATTAAAAAAAAAACCACCATTTTATACATAGTTAACCAGAGGCTCAGAGAGGTTACCTATTCTGACCAAGGACACATAGCGTCGCCAGAGTTTAAACCTGGGTTTGCTGACTCCAACATTAATGCTCTTTCACCTTTTTACTCTGTCACTAAGTGACAAAACAAATGATAAAACAAACAAATAAAAAAACCCCAAATACTAGCTACATTCTCCACTTTAGGAAGAGGATGGGGTGACCAAAACCATTTGTGCTCTCAAAATGTGCCTTGGTGCTGGCTTAACAATGGTCCTCCAAGGACACTAATATAATTTCACATGGCAATTATACTGTAAACCATTTCTTTTTCTTTACTTGATGCAGAAATATCTTTTCTTTGCAATGGAACTTTCTGCTCCAATTGCCATGGCTAATATTCAACTATAGCTATTTTAATTTTCTCAGAGCTAATATAGGATGCTTGCTTTTGTCTGTGTCTAAATATATTTGAAATGAGAGTTAGGAATATGGACATATTTTTAATGGTAAACTTTTCATTCATAAGTACAATAGCTGTTTCCTAAGTACTTATTAGGTGTCAGGTTCTGTTTCAGGTACTGAGGACAGCAAATCTAACAAGATAGACAAAAAGTCCTCACTCTTTCCCCCCGCCCCACGCCCCAATTTACACTCTAGTGCAGAGAGACAGACAGTAAATCAGGGATTATCAGTGAAGATCTCACAGAGAAGACGTTTAATCAAAGACCTGCAGGAAGCATGGAACCATGAAGATTTCCCAAGGAGCTTTTTGGGCAAAGGAACCAGTTGGTGCAAAGGCCTAGAGGTGGAATTTTTTCTTCCATCTTTAGAGAATAGCAAAGAAGCCAGTGTGATGGAAGTAGAGAGCGGTAAGGGACAGGAAGAAGGGAAGAGTAGGACATGAGGAGTGACGGGGGGGTGGGGGGGTTGGGGTAGACTGGCACACCTTAAGGGGCTTTGTAGGCCATCATAAAAACTTTGGCTTGGGATGCCTGGGTGGCTCAGTTGGTTAAGCATCTGACTCTTGGTTTCAGCTCAGGTCATGATCTCATGGTTTGTGGATTCAAGCCCCACATGAGGGTCTCCACTCACAGTGCGGAGCCTGATTGGGATTCTCTCCCCCCCACCCCACCCCCACCTCGCTGCCCTCCATCACTAGGATTCTCTCTCCTCTCAAAAATAAATAAACATTAAAAACAGAGAAAAATAAATTAAGAAAAAAACTTTGGCTTTACTCAGGATGCAATGGGAAGTTATTGGGGAATTTGGTGCAGAAAAACGACTATGGTCTGACTTAAATTGTAAGTGGATTACTTTTGCTGATGGGTTGAGAGTAAATTGTAGGGGGTAGGCAAGGGTGGGGCAGGTGGTAGAAGGGGTCAGGCATAAAGTAACTGTGTCTTAAACAAGGGTGACAGTCTTAGAGATGGTGTAAAGAGATGAGATTCTAAATATAGTTTGAAAGTAGAGCCAACAGAAGACTTCATCATCATTAACAGCATTTACTTAGCAGCTAGCACATCCAGACAATCACATTATGTGATAAAAAATACAAAGGAGATAAAAGATACCTCCCTTTTCTGGCTCAGTTCAGAACATTAGGTATGACTTAGATAAGTGGAGAACAGGGTAGGGCATGTTAGACAAGAAGAACAAAGTGAACAGAGGAAGAGAGACAAGAAGGAATGTGATACATTTGAAAAATGGCACTAGATCAATTTTGACTAGTAGATGCTTCCTGGGAGAACAATGGATAAAAAAGGTTGAGGAGATATAGGGAAAGAACAAGCAAGACTCTAGTAGAAATGCCAAGACAGGCAAGAAGCTTGTATCAGGTAAATCTTTTTTTTTTTTTTTACTATTTTTTTATATATATTTATTCTTGAGGTGATGGGAGCAGAGAGAGGGGGACACAGAATCCAAAGCAGGCTCCAGGCTCTGAGCTGTCAGCACAGAGCCCAATGTGTGGCTCGACCTCACAAACTGCGGTATCATGAATTGAACCGAAGTTGGATATCTAACTGACTGAGCCACCGAGGCGCCCCATTATCAGGTGCATTTTAAGGCCTTTTGAGCAGAAATTGATTTAAGAACAGAGTGCTTCAGAAAGCTAAATCTGCCAGCAGGGTTCAGGATGGAGAGATGTGGCCAACTAACTGCCTACTATACCTCTGATTCAAAGAGCTTGATTTCGGCCACAGGAGCAAAAGATACATCATAGGGAATATAGTCAACAGTATTGCAACAGTGTTGCATGGCGACAGACGGTAATTAGGAGCACAGCATCACTGTATGGTTGCTGAATCACTACCTTGTACACATGAAACTTATATAACATTGCATGTCAACTATACTCAAATAAAAAAAAAACAACCCAAAGCTCTTGATTTCTTTATTTTTAAAACTAATTGCCTTATAATAAAAAAATACTTTTAGAAGAAATATCTGGGTAAACCAAAGAACATTTACAAAGCCACATCAATTGATTCAGGCCAGGTGACCAAGTCACTGGTGTCACAGCTTAATCACCTTCATGTCAGGCTGCTTCCGTGCATACAGGATGTAAACGGACACTGGCACTACTTTAAATGGTTTGCATGGACCATCTCAGTTAATCCACACACTGCTGCCTGAGGTTTGTCTATTATTATTATTTCCATTTAACAGGTGGAAAAAAACTGAAGCACAGGTAGGTTAAGTAACTTGCTTAGAAACACAAACCTAGGGGCACATGGATGGCTCAGTCAGCTAAGCGTCCAACTCTTGGTTTCAGCTCAGGTCATGATCTCATAGTTCATGGGATCGAGCCTTGCTTAGGGGGGTCTGCACTGACAATGCAGAGAAACTCCCCCTCTCTCTGCTCCGCCCCCCCCGCTTATGATCCCCCCTCAATAAACAAACAAACAAACAATAAAATAAAGTAAAATAAAATAAAAAGAATCAAAAATGTAAAAAGTGGCTGGGCTACGATTTGAACCAAGGCCGTCTAATCACAAGCATCAAGTTCATGCTCTTGGCTACTATGCCATACTATCTTTCCAACAACAGAACATGATTAAAAAAAAAAAATCACTCGTATTTGACAATATCATCAGTGCCCAATCCCACACGAGCTAAGGATGTGGCCATTACAACAGACTGAAATACCTTCGAGGCTGCTACACCGTTTCCCCTTTTCCACTCAATCAAGCTAGAAAAAAATACATTGCCAGTGAAGAGAATGAGGAGGGGCAGAGAATTCTCCATAGCTGCAATGAATAATAACTAATTTGATGATTTGTCTCCTTCACACTCACTTCAGGCAGCTTTTATTCCTCTATAAAAACAGCACTTTTATTTTTGTTCAAAGAATGCTGGTTAATTAAATGAAGAATCTGGATGGAATTTATATAGCCATGATAGTTCACTGATGGTAATACAGTGTGAAATGCGGCTGGGTGGTAAAAGATGCAGAGGTTTTGATGCTGAATAAATTCATGCTATTTCTTTTGTAAATGTATAACTGTCGGGTTGGTAAATGTAACCCCTTAGCAAAGTTCTAGCCCAATTCCCACTGAATGGCTGTTTAAAAGATTAGTGCATTGAAATGATGACTTTTAGAGGAAACAGTAAAACAGAGACAGCCACAGTGTGCTGTACTTAGCAATACTAGGTCACATAAATCCATTTTTTCTTTTCCTCACTGGTCATCTTCTAATAAATAACCGTAAAGCCTCCCATGTCCATAACAATGGAGCCAGAATTCTCTGAGTACCTCACCACGAGCCTGAAATCCAATCAGGGTAACTGCTGCAGCTAGTTCACTGACTGACTTTGTATTAGGTAGAGATTAATTCAGTTTAGAAAGTTAGAAAACTAAAGAGAACCCAAGATGTTATAGCAATCAGAAAAATCAACATAAGCATTATGCTTTTCTTTTTTTTTTTTTAAATGTTTTTTATTTATTTCTGAGAGAGAGAGACAGCGTGAGCAAGGGAGGGTCAGAGAGAGAGGGAGACACAGAATCTGAAACAGGCTCCAGGCTCTGAGCTAGCTGTCAGCACAGAGCCCGATGCGGGGCTCGAACCCACGAACCGTGAGATCATGACCCGAGCTGAAGTCGGACGCCTAACCGACTGAGCTACCCAGGTGCCCCAAGCATTATGCTTTTCAATACTAAGCAGTATGAGCACATATACTAGAAGCACATATAAATATACATAATCTTGAATTATGAAATCAAATCTCTGACTTGGCTTTTTTTATTTGGTTTGGTTTGGTGATGCTGAGGAAATACCTTCAACTCATACTGTCCCATTGTAAAATGAGGATTTTCCACCTTACAATTTCACAATGAGTCTTCAGGAAAGATCAGACCACACTGTCCTCTGACAAAAGAAACAAAGGGTATTATTATAAACTCACACAAAGGGCACCATAAGCTCAGACAAAAGACAATGTGCTGTGTGCTTCTCCACAAACAGCACTTTTTCCTCACAAGCAACATGATACAGAAGAAAAAACATGAGTGCCAGATGAGCTATAACTGGGTCAGAATCTTTGATGTGTAATCTTTCTTTTTTCCTGGCTATGTAATTCTCTCTTTTAAAAAAAATTTTTTTAAATGTTTTATTTATTTCTGAGAGAGAGAGAAAGAGAGACAGCGTGAGCAGGGGAGGGTCAGAGAGAGAGGGAGACACAGAACCCGAAACAGGCTCCAGGCTCTAAGCTGGCTGTCAGCACAGAGCCCGATGCGGGGCTCGAACCCATGAACTGTGAGGTCATGACCTGAGCCGAAATTGGACGCTTAACCAATTGAGTCATCCAGGAGTCCCTATGCAATTCTCTAAGACTCAGTTTGTCCAGATGTATAATGGGAAATAACACCTACTTTATAACATTGAAACGATTCTCACAGGAGGGTTAAAGAAACGATTATAGTTCTTGGTACTGCTCTTTCCAGTTCCTCTTTACTTTTTTTGAAAAATACACATAATCTCCTCTGCGATTAGAGAGCTAGATCAGACAAGTTTTTAAGGGCTTTCCTGAGGCAACCAATTAGTAATACCAGTTATTGAACTTTAGAGAAGTTGTTTGGGAACATAATGGGCATGGGTCTTTTTAATGTTAGCAACAATTATGTAAAAGATTTTCTTCTCCAGTTAGGACTCCCTAAAGCAGGAGCAAGCATTAACAACAGTTGTACATTTGTAATTAGGCCAGCATATCCATATCACTAACCTTTGAAATTCTGTAATTTTTAAGCTAATCAGTAAATCTTTCAAAATGTCAATGGCAGACAGGAGAAAAAAAAAAAAGAGACTGCAAAGAGATCTATGTCTTGGTGTGATGTAACTCACGCTACTAAGCCTGAAAGAATACTTCTCTTATCTGCTTCCTACATTCACTCACTGGAGAGCCCTTCTTGGTCTTGGTCCCACTACAGCTTGTGAAAAAGATTAAGGGTTACTGCAGGAAGAAGGCTGTTGAAGGAAAAGTGTGTAGAAGCAAGTTACCTCCAGTTTCCTTATCAGATTTTTAAAACATGTATACCATTTCTCTCCAGTGGATGATCTCAAAGTAATTTGCAGATATTCATTAATGAATCTGCAACTCGTTCTTTCTTTAAGCATGGACACAATTTGGAGGGGAGGAGCTAATTCACAGAACTTTCTATGTGCCTCTGCTTTGTGCTCTCTCCCTTCTTTCTTTACTCTTCTTCCATGCATACATCCAACCCACCACTCTACTTCATACCCATCCAGTTATTAAATCCTGTGAAGTCTTCCTTTATGATGTATTGGCAGCCATTCCTTAATCTGCATTCTTGTCACCACATGACTGATTCATGTTCCCATCACCTCATAGTTGGATACTATGAGAATCACGTAAAGATCACCCTGCCCATTGTGTGCATTCACTGTCACATATTCTGCATACTTTTGAAAGATCAATTTTCCAAAAACACTGCTCAAGTAACAAGACTAAGATAGCCTTAGTTAGTATGATAAAATAGTTCCTCAATCTCCATACTTCAAGGCTCTCTACTACTTATTCCAAATCTATCTTTCCAGCTTCAGCACATTCAATCCTCTTAGGTGATTATTGTATCCAACTACATTATTTACCAAATTCCCCAGATTAAATTCTCCCAACTCTAAGATGCTTTGCAGCACAATATTCCTTTTCCCCTTTTCTCTTCATTTGATTCTTGTCTATCATTTAAAATCTACTTGAGATTTTACCTTCTCTAATCTTCCCAGACCACTTCGCTTCCAATTTCCCCTCCTTTTATCTTTTATAATATCTGCTGTCTATAATTAATCATATACGACTTAGCATCTCCTATTGCTATCTTGAGTTGTCATTAAAATAAGTATTTTACTAACTTTCTAAAGCCAACGAACCTTGACTGCTCAAATTAAAACACCAGCTGAGAGTGAAACCCCATCTAACATGCACAAGTGCTCCACTTAACCATAAATATGAGATACAACTGAGTTGATGGTAAAAATGCCAACATTGTTTTTCACATATAGTAATTGCCTTAGAAAATTTTATTAGGTAAGAAGCTTTCATAGGAAAGTTCTTCATAAAAGATTTCAATTTTATGGGACTATTAGTAGAATGATATTTCATTTGAATAATTACAATAACAACCACAAACCATGCTATGAAAAACACTTAATGAAAAACAAATCACTTCATTATATTCTCTTTATATATAAGGTTAAAAATCCTTCCATAGGATTTATCAAGCAAATAAGATTATATCAAAACTATGTGGAATTAGGAACAGTTATACTTCATTGTATTTGACAATTTTATTTCTTGGTTTTTCATCACACAGATTTAAAAATTATGCCCACTAGTTTATATTTCCCTAAAAAGTACAGGTTTCCATCATAAGCTATTATAATATATGCTCTCAAGGACTACATAATCTTGAAGGTTCATTCTAACTCCACCTATATCCCTGCTTCTACGAATTATGTGGAGACACTTTTTTGCAATGTGTGTAAAATGATAGACACTCGTAAATCCAAGAAACAAAGATTTTCTTCAATTTGTATGAAAAAGCAAAATCCTCATTTTGCAAAAGGAAGATTTGGTTAAGCTTTCTAGAAGAAAAGCAGGTCAATCAAATTATAATTAGCTCTAATTAACCCTCTCAAGAGCTGTCAGTTTCTCTACCTGCACCTGCCTTATTCTCCAAAAGGTGCAAAATTGAGCTCTGACTCTGAACATCAAAGAAAACTAAAGAAACAATTTTCAATCTCTGTGTATAAACAGAAGCCCCTAATGAAAGACAGACACACAGGTACACCTATCTCATAAATTTTACCATGTAACTTGTTCACAATATAAATACTAATTAGTTAAAATCCAGTTAAATATATTTAATCCTAAACATGCATTTTCTAGTTTAGTGAAGGTTGATAGAAAAAAAGAAAAAAAAAACAAAACAGTCTTCCTAGTTCTCCAAGTCTGATTACAAATGTTGGAGGAAACATCCGCAGTACTGGAAATTTCCTCTCCTAATCAGAATGTAAACTCTGCTCACTGAAACCTGCCACAACTCAAAAGCTACTTTTTGACTATTTAAACATTTAGAATTTATCTGGAGTTTGGGGTTTAAGGAAGAGCTGGCTTTGGAACAGAAATATATTCCTTCCAATTTAACTTTTAGAGTTTTGATTCAGTTGGAATCACAATTTTACCAAATTTGTTTGTTTTGGAGGAACTTGACCAAGAATTCTAAGTCATAATCTAGATAAGACAATAGTATTCCTAAGTTCCTTTGGAGGAAAAAGAATCCGTGAGAAATGGTACCGCAAATTTTGGAAAACAACAGTAGCAACAGGAAAGAAAGAAACAGGGTAGGATGTGGTTCAAGGACATACGGCATATACCAAAATAGGTGGTACCGGCCAAAGGAGAGTTAGATAAAACATATTCATTTAAAACTCAATGAATATATATATTGAGTGAATATATTCATTCACTCAATAAATATTTATTGACAAAGCAGCTGGAAGAGCAGATAGCCCCAAACAGACCCTAGAATATATAATAGTAATGGAGATACCACAACACAATGAGTAGTTGCAACAACAAACTATCTGGGAAAACAAAAGTATAAAGTGTAGCCCCTCATTTCATACCATAAACCAAACAAAATAAATCTCATCGATAGGTTATATAAAGACAGACACAGTGGGTTAAACCAGGTTAACATGTATCTGAAATCCAGCAAGGCAGGTTTATTTAAAAGGAGAAGGCACAAAGGAAGAGATGTGTCAACACAAAAACTCCTGCATTAAAAAAAAAATCTTTGAAAAAATTAGAAAGGGAATTTGTATCTCGGGGGAAAATATTTACAACAGATTTGGTAGCAAGATGGGTAATAATTACAGTGTAAAGAGATGTTACAAAATGATGTGGGAAAAGAGGAAAAACAGTTATTAGGAATATAAGAGAAGTGAAGAACCAAATGGGGTGGGGAGGGGCAGCAGGGAGAGATAACATGAAGGGCATATAGTCAGGAGTGACAGGATGTCCCGATGCAATCAGATCAGGAAATCAGCTACCTTCAGTATTAAAGAATTGTGATGGAATTCACGATTTGATCTGAAACTCCTCATCGAAGACAGTCCTTGGTATCTAACATGGATAACAACGAATCAAAGCAGAGTCTTTTCAAATAGGGTGATTTATTTATATAGGGTTGGGTTCGACTAGAGAAGTCTTGTTTTTAATTCTAAAACAGTTGGTGAATAAATCACTTAACACAACGTCAAGAGAGTCCCATGTTGAAGTAAGAGTTTTGAAAGTGTTTCTCACATAGTAAACTGCCAAGATAAGAGTTTTATAGTGTCAGCTGCCCTATCACTACTTCCTCCTTGGGTAAAATTTACTAGTTTGTCAGCAATATATATTGCTCTAACATCGAGAGACATAAAAGTTTGGCATGTACATAGATGCTTAAAACACACCCTGAAAGGTGCTCTCTTAGCAACTAATGAAATTTTAGAGATTTGTACTTTTGAGTTAAGTAAGTAAAATTAAAGGGAGTAACACCTCCTTTGGCAGATGAATATACTTCTGACAGTACACTAGTCATTGGGCACCTATGCTACAATGCTTTATAGGAAGTAATGGTTTTGCTCTATTTTACTTTCTTCTCACTGGATTGAGAGTTTGTCGTAAATAGTACGTCTGGCTTCCCCAGTGCATCCATAGAAAAGAGCACTCAATAAATGTTTCTTAAATTCCCTTGCCAAGTCTCCCTTGTAAGTCACTCAAGGCATGCGTGAAACGACTGATGACATGGTGCTGAATTGGTCCCTGACCAGCCAGAAAGTAAGTGGCTCACAGCAGGGAACCCAGAACCCCAATATCAGTTCTAACTAAGCCAACCAACTACAGAAAATACTGTCACCAAATGAACTGGAAGGTTTCTACGAAGAATAAGATCACATCCCTTCCAAATTCCTCCAACTCTGAAAATTCTGTGATTCTAATTGAGCTGACACCATTCTCATGGGTTCTGCAGTATCAACAGGATAATAAAATTTCACCCAGGTTTTCTTAAAATGGAAGACATTTTCTACTTAAAAAAGGAAACTACTTGGGAATGGGAATTCTGAAAAAGACACCTTTGTTTGCCAATGCTTGATCAGAAAGCCACTTTCACGTCCAGTGAACCTCTGGATGTGGCTGGTATCTGGGCAAAGAGGGATGTCAAATGGGCTGTGCTTGGTTCTCTTTCCAAGCAAGCTGTCTTTAACTTAGGCAGTTTCTTGAGCAAAGTCTAGTGTTAGAAAATACATGGGTCATATTTTGATTCACAAAAAGGGATTTAATGTTGAAAAACAAATTTAACCAAGTTTTCTTTTTTAATAAGTTTCTCCACTCAGATTGCTGTCTATCATTATAAGAGCTTTTGAATTTCTTCTCTCAAAAAGGCTTTCTTTTTCAGCCTTTAAAAAATCATTTAAAGATAATCATAGATTACACACAGTTGTAAGAAATAATACAGAGAGGTTCCCTGTATTCTTCAATAAGCCTGCTCCAATGCTTATAACTTGCATGACTATAACAGTAAAATATCACAAACAGGAAATTTCACTGATGCAATCCACCAACCTTAATCAGATCAGTTTTATAAGCGCTTGGCAATAAAGAAGAACAACCTATAGATACATGCAACACCCTGGATGTGTCCCAAGGGAATTATGCTGAGTGAAAAAAGCCAATGCCCAAAAGTGACATACTGTATGATCACATTTACATAACATTCTTGAAATGACAAAATTATAGAGATAGAGAACAGATTACTGGTTGCAAGGCGTTAGCGGAGGGAGGACAGAAGGAGGTGGCTGCGGCTATAAAAGAGTAGCATGAGAGATGCTTGTAAAGTGGGTTTTTAATAGAAAATAAAAGTTGACATTTTGAGGTCACAAAGTGACTACCTGAAATGAAAACATAGGAACATTTTACTATGGTACCCTCTCAGAAGAGAAAAGACTGGCAAATCAAATATATGTATTTTTCTTCTTTTCCTTTCTAAAGATGAGACAGCATCTTAGAATATCTACTAGGGATATACTGAAATACTATAAAAATTCAGATCACTAAAAAAGAATAAAAAGGGTATAGGAACTGATACCACTTCCAAAAATTAGAGGCTTTACTATTTCTTTAATAAATGCACAAAGGGACACAATCTCTAAGAATGTGAATACATGAATACTTCTTTAGTAAATCACATAGTATGTTGTTCCTTTTTAGAGATATATTTAATCTGTTGTTAGTTTCCTTTGCTGCTTCATCCATGTACCAAGACAGCTCACAAGCCAGCTGTGCCAGCTGTAACTAAGTTCATGTTCAACCTTAACTATCTACAGAGACTCCTGTGCTGATCTGACCTTACGTTTCTGCCTCAGGACTTTTTTGTCAAGCATTCAACCCAACCTTTGCACAGGTGAGGCTGACTGCAACTGGGCTTATCTGAATGTAAAGAAGTTGCCAAATGAGCAATTTCCCATGTTTCTTTAGGACAAGGCCAGGTTCAGACAAGCTAAATACTTTGGGTTTGGACTGTTCACCAGTTCACCGCTGCCTTAGGTCATAAACACACTGCTGAAAGGAACTTGAAACAACTTAAGTGTGAGAGTACATTTTAGAAAAGTTGTTGATCAAAGGAAGTTGTTAGGAGAATGGCCCATACCTGTTAAAAGTTGTTAGAACTTGAAGAAAAAATAACAAGAAGTCTAATTTCGTGGGAAATTGTGCTCATGAATTTAAACAGTAAGGTGGGGTTATTCTGTAAGGCATAAAAGAGAACAGGGCAGCCAATTCCTTACAAAACAGTTAAGTATTCTAATAGTCAGCCCTGGTTGAAAAAAGCAGTATACCTGATCCTTCTAGAGAAAAAGGATGCTTGTTGCCTTTTTACTTATTTCTTTCTTCCCTCTCCTTTTTCCCCACTTTCCCTATCTTTCAGTTCTTCAGTGCTTTCTTTTTGGGTCACTATACTAAATAAAGATTATTTAATTTCCATAATTTAAAATAGCTAATGGACCTTCAAAAAGGGGAGATTATTCTGTTTTTAGGATCAGGCCACTGTCTCACAATAATTCAATTAAAAGATTATAAATGAGTGAACAAAGGATATCAAATTGAACTGGTAACCATCATTGTAAAATAAATTGAAAATCAATCTAGTGGTGTTTCAATAATCAGGTTACCTATGTACTTAAAGGATTTATGTGGTATAATTATTAGTACTTCATCTCAAGATCTTCAAAAGGATACCAAAGAAAGAAAACGAAACTCTGCCAAATTTCATACAACTCAGGTTTCTGGTTTTCAAAGGTTTTTAAGAGAAGAGTTATACACATTCTCTGTTTGTAATTTTTAAACACTCTTTTGCTAATTGTGAAAAAAATAAATTAATCTTTGAAGAGACAGACTTTTTGTATTTTTAACAAAGCATAGGAACTCTCATTAACAATTCATCTCTAACACCAAAATCTCCTTAAACAGAATGATATCATTCTATATACATAAGAGGTGAATGGTAATCATGGTCAATATACTAAAAAAAAAAAAAAAAAAAAAAAAAAAAATAAAAAAAAAAAAAAAAAAAAAAAAAAAAAAAAAAAAAAAGAACAGCTTTACGGTTGATTTGGGGCAATATATTTTTTATTGAAAATGTGTACTTCTAAAATGAATAGCTGTGCAAAACTTTACATGTATGCATGTATTTGTATATACAAACACATACATATATTTTAATTGCTTTTGCTAAAACTGGAAAATATACATTATTTTATAAATTATAATTATAAATATACATTTTTTATTGTATATTTATTTTTGATAGAGAGAGAGAGAACATGAGCAGGAGAGGGGCAGAAAGTGAGGGAGACACAGAATCTGAAGCAGGCTCCACGCTCTGAGCTGTCAGCATAGAGCCCGATACCAGGCTTGAACTCACAAGCTGTGAGATCATGACCTATGCCAAAGTCAGATGCTCAACCAACTGAGCCAATAATGCTAAGGATACTATAAATCATTACAGCATGAACCATCATAGCCTCTCAATCATTAAATTACAAAGCCTTGACTGCTCTCTCTATTACTGTATATTCTATCATTGTTAAGTCTGGTTGACTTTATCCTCATTGGTATCTGTCACACAGACCTCGCTGGTGTATTTCCATTGCCACCACCAGGTTAAACCCTCCACTATGTATCATCTAGAAGAGTGCTTCTCAAATTTTAAAGTGCATACAAATCACCTGGGGACTTGTTAGATATGGATTCTGATTCAGGAAGTCTGGGGTAGCATGTGAGACCCTGCAATGCTAAAGTCCAGGTGTTACTGACACTGCTGGTCCTGGATCATGTTCTGAGTCGCAAGAAGGTAGAGTTCTAGGGGCGCTTGGGTGACTTAATCGGTTGAGCATCCAACTCTTGATTTCGACTCAGGTCATGATCTCACAGTTCGTGAGATAGAGCCCAGTGTTGGGTTCTGCACCTGCTTGAGATTCTCTCTCTTCCCCACTCTCTGCCTTTCCCCTGCTCATGTGCACATGTACACACTTGCACTCTCTCTCAAAATAAATAAACATTAAAAAAAAAGAATGTGGGGTTCTAGATTTGCACTGTCCATTGTGGCAGCTCCTAGCTATACGTGGCTATTGATCACTTGAAATATAGCTAGTCAACTGAATTTTCAATATAGTTTTAATTAGTTTGCATTTAAATTAAAAAATTTCTCAAATATAAAATATTTTTCCATTTTACAAAACTTTACTGTTTTGATGGAACTTTGTTTCACTTTGATGACTGCATCATTTAAGATACAATTGTTGAACTGTAGTGTTCAACATGCATGTAAGTCATTTGTATAGTATACTTAAACTGCTGTGGTTACTATGGATTAATTAATTAAAATTTATCATGCAACAATGTAGGAGTGGGCTTATCTGAACATTTTATGCAACCCATGAGATACAGTAATACTTAATGTAAATCATAATTGGTATTTAAATTGAAATGCTTATTTTTATTACTATACAATTTTTTTCTATTTAAAATAGTAGATATAGAAAAGATTTTATATTTAAAATGAAGACATATTACCAGTGCTATATAAAAGAGAGACATATTAACTAGTAATATAATCAGGACAGTAAAAAGAGATTAGAAGAAGGTATGTTGCAAATTTTGTGATAAATGCAGTCGCAATCTACAAAGCTGCTTGCTGTGATGAAAAATTTTAAATGTATAAAAAGTGAACAATATTAAGAGGTATTTTTGCACCTACATAGTGAATCTGTTAAGAAGTTTTCTCTTAAAAGTGAAATAAGAACCAATGATATCAGTCACCTGAAATCAGAAGTAAATGTTTAATGTTTGTAATTTTGTCCAGCTATAAAATGGCTTGGATTGTTGCATAAAAGAGTGAAATAAGCCATTTTTAGATCAAGATGGCAATTTCAGTTATGATAAAAGACTAGAAGAGATATTTTACCAAAAATGAAAGATCTTAAGTCACCAAACAAATGCCTACAGAATACAAGAACTTTCTAAAAACATCAATGATCTGGGGCGCCTGGGTGGCTTAGTCGGTTAAGGGTCCGACCTTCGCTTAGGTCATGATCTCGCGGTTCATGGGTTCGAGCCCCGCGTCGGGCTCTGTGCTGACTGCCAGCTCAGAGCCTGGAGCCTGTTTCAGAGTCTGTCACTCCCTCTCTCTCTGACCCTCACCTGCTCACGCTGTCTCTCTCTCTCCTAGAAATAAATTAAAAAAAAAAAACATTAAAAAAAATAAAAAATAAAAACATCAATGATCCATTGATTCAAAATCTGAAAAACTACAAAGACCTTTCTTTCTTTAGCTTTAGGTGAGCCATGTGATAAAGGAGACACTACCCAATTCAAACTTCGTGCATGTATTATTAGGGGACTTCCAAATTTATGACAAAAAGCTATCAATTTGCAGCCTAAAAAATCAAACTTGTGGTTTAGATATTAAATTTTATATCTTTCAAGGAAGAGTTTCAGCTGGATATTGAATAAAACTGCTTATCATAATAGATGGTGCTGCAGCTTTGTTGGATCAAAAATTCAAATTTATTGCCATTTTCAAACAAGAGATTGTTTTCTTTATTGCTTCATTCTACTGTACAATACAAATGGAAAATACCTTTGCTCAGTTTTTTGAAGCTGAATGTGTGAAAAACGTCATGGATACAGTTGTTCACATTGTGTAGGATATATGTGCAAATTCTATGACTCTTCACTAAAGTTAGAAGACAATGGATTTAATGATCCTGTGGTCTTTGCCAATAGTCCTTGGCTGAATTTTGGAAGAATTTTACAAAGATTTGGCTGAATTGTGGAAGAGTTTTAGAAAGATTTACCTTATTTTTAACTTCAATTCAAAATTTCCTTAAAAGAGAAGGAATGCTTGCCTAATGTTCAATAATCAAAGGCAAAAGAAATCATTATCACACTGCACATGGATGAGCTAAATTTAAAGCTCCAAGAAAAGGGAAAGTTGATCTGTGAAGCCAAACAAGTATAAGAATTTATAGTGACATTAAAACTTTTAGTAATATCTATCAATAATAATGATTTTACATAATTTTCTACCATAAATTAATATACAGATTTTAATTATTGATAGTGTCATATAAATTAATTACAAAAACTAAGAAAAATTTTATGTATGCTAAGTTGATACTGATAAATTTGGAATTGCTTTCAAGATATACATCTTTGAACTTGATGTTAATGGTATTAAGCATTAGTGATATACTTAATTTGAAAAAATGTAGTTTTGAAATGGTTTTGCTTGAAAGATGAAGTCTTCTAGAAAAGCATGAAATAGTTTTATCCACATGGATGCAAGTATTATTAGAAAAAGATTTTGGTATTCAGTTAATACAAAATTTTTAAGTTATGTTTGGAATATTTGGGTATTTGAATCTATTTTTTCAATAGTAAATCTTGTTAAATCTAAACACACAGGTCCAGCATTTTCAATGAGAATTTAGTGTACAAAATAAGATATGCTCTAAGTGTAAATAACACTGGACTTATGAAAAAAGAATGTAAAAATATCTTACTAATGAATTTTTAATATTATTGCATGTTCAATCATATTTTAGATATATTAGACTAAATAAAGTATATTTAAAATAATTCTAATTTCTTTTACTGTTTTAAAAATGTGGCCACTAGAAAATCAACAGTATGGGGGTGCCTAGGTAGCTCAGTGGGTTAAGCATCCGACTTTGACTTATGTCATGATCTCATGGTTTGGGAGTTCAAGCCCATGTCAGGCTCTGTGCTGATAGCTTGGAGCCTGGAGCCTGTTTCGGATTCTGTGTGTGTGTGTATGTGTGTGTGGCCCCTCCTCCATTTGCACTCTCTCTCTCTCTTTCTCAAAAATAAATAAACATTAAAAAATTTAGGAAAAGAAAAATTAACAATACATAGAGGGCTCTCATTATATCTCCATTAGACAGTGCTGGTCCACACTATTATAAAAAGCCTCTTCTTTGATCTTGAGTTACTTCCAACCTACTGTTAATATTCTTAAGTATAGATATTCTTTATTGGTCCCTTTATCTATTCACCAAATATTTACTTAGTACCTACTCTGTGTCAGATATTATTCTAATATACATCAGAGAAACACAGCAAAGACAGCTCCCCTATGAAGCTTACCTTCTAGTTGGGAGATATAAAGGACAAAAACACGACAAGCATATAACATGTAAGAAAGCAATTAATAATACCACAAAACTTCTCCACACACAGTAAGGGTTGGAGGCGAGTGCAGTGAGAGTGCAGGGAAGGGAGGGGGAAGAAGTGGTAAGATGTGAGGTCACTGACCTTGCAGGAGTGTGAGGACGGCAGATCAGGTAGGCTCTCACAGGCACTCCCATTGACTTGTAGGCTACTACTTGTAGGCTTTTGGCTTTTACTCTGTGATGGAAATCCCTAGAGAGTTCTAACTGAGGTTTTAAAAGGATACTTCTGGCTGCTCTGTTTAGATTAGACACAGTATGGTGGCGGAACAAGGGTAAGAGCAGGGTGATCTGGTAGGAAGCTGTCATTACAACACAAGTCACAGATGATGGTGGCTTAGACTAGTGATGGATGTGGTAAAAAGTGGTAAAATTCTGTAGTTTTAAATTCCACAAATTGGACGTGGAGTGTGAAGGAAAGAAAGGGGTCAGATTATAGGTAAAGCAAGTTGATAATGTTTGTTTTTTTTTTTTTTTTTGAGAGACAGAGAGTAACAGAGAACAAGCAGGGGATGGGCAGAGAGAGAGGGAGACACAGAATCCAAAGCAGGCTCCAGGCTCTGAGCTGTCAGCACAGAGCCCGACACGGGGCTCAAACCCATGACCTGTGAGATCATCACCTGAGCTGAAGCCAGATGTTTAATTGACTGAGCCACCCAGGTGCCCCAGCAAGGTGATAATTTTTCCCCTTTTCAAGTATCTGAAGAAGCAGTCTGTTGTATAAAATCTTAGGTTGGTATTCAAGTGCCTATATGATTTGGCCCCAACATAGCCACCCAAATATCACTTCCTAACACTTTTCATCTGTCCATTGCTCCCTTATGTTCCTGGGCCTTTAATAATACTGCTGCTGTTGATGGTGATGATGATAAAAGAATACAAATCAAACCTCTTATTTTTGAGGAACCTACTATATTCTGACAGTTTTAAGCTCTGAAACTCTTGATTCCTATGAACAAATTATAAAGACAGATATCATCACCACAGTGTTAGAGGCAAAGACACAAACATACTACCAAATAATAGTGCAGTTAGTGTGCAAGAGGCCTATTTTGACCCTCAAGATTTTTTCTTTCATAGCATAATTTCCATGCTGTGCCCTCTGTCTGAAATGTTCCTTCCTTTCTATGTCTAGCCCAGTTCAGGTATGTGTCACCCTCTCTATAAAAAGCCTCATTATCTTCCCAGCCAGAATTAGGTTTTCCTCCTCTAAATCAAATGGTTAAAGCAAATTATTCCCACATCTTTTTCAGCACCTGGCGTTTCTTTTTCTTGTATTTATAACAATGACAATGATAGTTTATATTTGTGGAGTGTTTACTATGTGCTGTATATGTTTATATTATATATGTTGCTTAATACTTCTAATAGTCTTGTGAGGGATCCTATTATCAAACTCATTTTAGAAATGATTGAAATGAGGCTTCGAGAGATGAAGTAGCTTGCCCAAGGTCAAGAGCAAGCAAGAAGCAGGATCAGAATAAACCTATGTGGTCTAACTCCAAAGTCTATTATCTACCTCATTACCTCTTATGCTAATTCATCATTCATCATATAGGATGATTCCTTTTCCTATTTATTTTTTCATCTATGTCCCATATTTTCTATTGAATCTTATTAAGTTCTGATACAGATTTGTCTTAGATTATTTATTCATGAAGACCTGGCCTTCCCTAATAACAGAAACTAATCCGTTCAGAGAAATAAATACAGGAGGGCCTCAAGTGGAAGAAGTAGGTATTGCAAGGGAAAAAAAGCACAAAATTGTTAATTTTTCTTTAGAATCATTTCTTAATCAGTCCTTAATGTAATTATTTTGTCAAGTATGCTCAATATTCTAAAGTTTTAAAAATATTTTTTATTTATTTCTGAGAGAGAGAGACAGCATAAACAGGGGAGGGTCAGAGAGAGAGGGAGACACAGAATCCGAAACAGACTCCAGGCTCTAAGCTAGACGTCAGCACAGAGCCCAACGCGGGGCTTGAACCCACGAACTGCGAGATCACGACCTGAGCCGAAGTCGGACGCTTAACCGACTGAGCCACCCAGATGCCCCTCAATATTCTAAAGCTTTTAAGCTCTAAGCATTTAGGAGAAAAGACAATTTTAAGGAAATGTAGGAAAAAAAACCCACATTCTCATGTGTTCCAAATGTAAAAATTAACAAAGAAGAAGTATAAATGTCTACTTTCAGGATGCAAACACTAAAACGTAAAAAAGCCTGGCCATATAAACTGATGCAGGTATTGAAGACATAGCTAAAAAGGCATACCAATCAAAGCACAAAAATATTTAATGAGAATCTTAAAATTAGCCAAAAAAAAAAAAAGGACTTTAAAATACTTTTTATACAGAAATAATTTCAAATGCACAAAAGAGCTGCAAGAATTAGGAGTAGTACAGAGAACATCCTCATACCCTTCACCCAGATTTACCTAGTTCACCAGATTCATCCTTTTGCTAACATGTTCATGAGTGAGAAATACTCTTGTAAGCTGCTGATATGTACCGGTTGTTGTTGCTGAAGTCCTGCATATTCTCATTCTCTCATATAGAAACTCACACACATATACATGCACACATGTGTGTATAGATGTATATGCATAAAACACATATACGCATACATGCACACATCACTTTTTCTCTTAAGCTTTTGAGGGTAAGTTATATACATCATGGCTCTTTACCCCTAAAAACTTCAGTATTTCCTAAATGTAAGTATATTCTCATATAACCATAGTATAGCTGTCAGGTTTAGGAAATTTAACACTGATCCAATGCTTTTATCTAATCTACCATCTGTACTCCAATGTTGTCAACTGACCCAACAACAACATCCTTTAGAACATTTCCCCCATTCTAACGCATGATCCAATCTACTGTGGTCAAGTCTTATATTTATTTTTCCTATCCTTACGGTCTTTTAATCTGGGATCTTTTACTGCCTTTCTTTCTTCTTTTAATACATTGCTATTTTTGAAGAATAAAACCCTTCTGTCTTTCTTTGGGCTCCTTCTCTCTTTCTCTCACATAGCCCTTAAAAAAAATAAAACTATTCTTGATTTTGAGTTTGTCTAATGCTTCCTCATAGCTAGATTCAGGTTATATGTTCTCCGCTGGAAGACTACATAGGTGATGTGTCCTTTTCAAGGTTTCACATTTGGAGTCACATTCTCCATCTGTTCTTCATTGGTGCTATCAATTTTTAGCACCAGGCAAGGTGTTGTCTTATTTCACTACTGTATAATTATTATTTTCCCCTAGCAATTAATAAGCAGTTTATCAAGAACTACTTCAAAATCATGTAAATATGTAAATACTCTGCTCTTCATCAAGATTTCCCCCTAGATTTAGCTCAGCCTGATTCAGTCTATACTAAAACAGATGCAAAATGCTGATGTCCCAAATCTGGCAGCCTCTTTGCAATTACATCAGCACTCAACAGTCTATAATAAGCAAGAGCTCCCCTCTCTCCCCATTAATTAACTAATCTATTTACTAATGGTATGGACTTCCAAATTACTATTTTTTCAGTGGTCTGCAATTTATTACTGTATTTAATTATTTTGGTACTCAAGTTCATCCAGATTTAGCCAGCAGGAGCCATTTTCAAGCTTATTCCTTATGACATGACCCCATCATTTGGAGCATTTCCTTATTTGCTGGTAAAATGAGATGTTCTAAGTCTGTCTTGTACTTACCCTCCTCCAATGCTGAAATCAGTTATTTCTCCAAGGAGTCTGGGTTCCTTTAGTAGTTAATGATATTTGGGCACTTAGATATGCTATGTGCTCACTGCTGTTAGAGTGTCTGCTTCTTGGCTCTTACAGTTGACAGAGTCAGGGAATGAATATATTGAATATATATATATATATATTCATATATATGTGCACATAAACATATAGATATTTTAGAAATGATACATTCCCAGTACCTCCAATTCCAATCCATCCCACAGGATTCTTTTGTGACGTCACTCTAATTTGTATGTCCATGCTTTTTCATTGAGACTTGGCTCTCAACAACGATCAACACATTTGCTATGATACATCTAAAATGGTTTCAGAATTGCTTTGCCTGTACTACTAAAACAATAAAACTAAACAACAACAACAACAAATACTAAAAAAAGGTTCAGGATTTGTTTGCAATTCTTTTCCAACTCAGTCCCAACCTGTCAAAGTCTGAAAACAAATACTGTGTTCACAAGTTATGTGAATTGGTTTTCCTTTAGCACGGGGATGATATTCATTTGAAATGCAAACTGATTCATTTCAGTTAGCTTTAGGTTCATTTTCCCTTCCTTATCTTTACCAATTTCTTTGTATATTTGTTGAATGTGTAGAATATTAACATGCACCCAAAAGTAAAAATTATATAAAAAGTAATTCTCAGAGGGGTATCACTCCCTCCTGTATCTTCTCCACCCTGTGTCCATCCACACCGTAGAGAACCAGTTTCCTTACTGTGTAGTTTTCCTTTGGTATTTTTGGTAAGAGATAAACAGATACATAACTGCTCTTGTTTATTATACATTATACATTTATTATACATTTATTATACACTATTTGGAACTCTGTTTTACTTGGTAGTATCTCCTGGAAATCACTCCATATTACTCAAGAGGAATTATGGTAGTTTCCAATACTTTCTAATTATAAATAATACTGCAATACTGTGCATATATAGTTTAATATTATTAGAGGCATATTTTTAGGGTGCATTCTTAGATGTGAAATTGTCAGGTCAAAGGGTAAATGGTATGTTGACCTGTTAGAATTGCCAAATCTTCCTTCATAGGGGCACCATTTTAAATTCCAGATAAGAATGGCTGTTTCAAAACATCTTCACCAAGAGAGTACTGTTGAGATTTTGAATTTTTGCTAATCTGATGGGTGAGAAATGGTATTGGCATAGTTTTTCTTAAAAAAAAATAAAAGCTTTGTTGAAGCAGAATTGTTCTATACTAAATTTCAATATAGTAAAATTTACTAATTTTAGGTATAGAGATTGACAAGTTTGTTTAACCTAAGGTGATATAGTTCCTTCTAGGATTTAATTGTTTTAGTTCTTATGTTTATATCTATAATAATTCAGTTAGTTTTTGAGTATGACATGAAGTAGGGGTGGAGATCCATCTTTTCATACAACTATTTTCTTATTCTATCCCCATGTATTGTAAAGAGCATCTTTCCCCCAGTGAATTGTCTGTGAACCTTTTTAGAATATTAAATGACTCTAAGTGTGGCTCAATTTCCGCTGGTGTCATATTACGTTAGCTCCAGGCTTAGCCAGAAGGAGAAGTTTGTCTAATTACGACTCTCTCCCAATTCCTTTGGTAGTTACTTATTGTATGATGTCAGGTCTTAATGCTGTTTTCTGTTTGAAGACATCTTCAGCCAGTGTCTTACTCTAACATTACTAGAAGCTGGGAGTCTTGAGTGTAGACTTTTTGGTACTTCTCTTATTATGAGGAAGATGATCTTTTCCTATAATTAAGGGACATTTTCATAATGTTTTTGGATGAACTATTTGTTCAATGTCTTTTGCCAATTTTTCTACATCATTTTTGGATTCTCAACAGTTAAAACTTCTAACTGATTATTACTTGTATACATGGATACGAGTGAGTATTGCATTTTGGTTTTATATCTTGCTAGTCTGTGAATTTTTCATTGAATGAGTTTTAGCATTGATTGTCTAAGGTTTTCTGGGTAACTATATCATCTGTAAGCAAATGGTTTTACTTATTTCTTTTCTAATTCATACACCCCTAGTTGTTTTTCTAGTCTAATTGCATTTTCTTTTTTTGTGTGCTATTTTTATCAAGTTTAGGCATCGCTGTTATACAAGCTTCAAAAGAAGAATTTGGAAATTTTCTTTCATTTTTTTTTTTCTCCAAGGCCACTTATGTAGTTTTGGGATTGCCAAAGGTTTGGTTAAATTTCCCTGTGAAACATCTGGCCTGGTCTTTTTCATCCCAAGAGGGTAGTCTCTTGATAACTTTATTTCTTTTATGGAAATTGGTCAGTTGAGCTTTCTATCTCTACTGAGGTCAGTTTTGATAAACTAAATTTTCCTAAGAAAATCTTTTAAAAGATCGTTAACATGATCTCATTCAAGGTAATTGAGATAACTATTATGATGGTCTCAACTCGGTCATATTTTATTGAAATTATTGTGTGCATATATTATATTTACTGTGTTTATGTTGTGTGTTTCTTTTGCTTTAAAAAAATACTTCTGGTATTTAGGAAGGACTGTATTTTCATTCCATAGGTTACCTTTGTTTTATTACTTTTTGCAGTGCCTGAAATGTCCTCTATTTTTACCTAGTGTTTTACTATCTGACATCAGCTTCACTTACACAACAGAATGGTTATATTCTATTTTCCATCCGCCCCCCTTTATCCTCTCATTTTTTAAATAAACTGCATCTTTTGATTTTTTGGTCAGACGTGTAACATTAACATGTTGTTCTTTTACCTGTGAACTCAGTCTCATTTTTGTCTCAGCAATAAAATAATACCTGTGAAATGCTCACTCTTTGGGAAACTCTGGACAAAGTTAGTCCAGTAATTTTCTGGGTGGATGAAACTCATCCCCTCCTAGTTTCCAGGAGTACTACATATATGCAGCATTCTCTGAATACTTGCACATTCCAAACTGTTTTTCCAGGGCCCTGGTATCTGAAAGTCAGCTTGGCTGTATATATTTTGGTTTCATTTTCTTTCTTTTAGTTTCTTGAAAATGTTGCTCTACTAATGTTGGCCTTACCTTGTTGTGCTGAGAAGACTGATGCTTAAAAAGATATATTGTCTTTGTAAGTTATTTGATCTTTTCACTTGGAGGCACTATGCATTTTTCTATCTTTAAAACCTAATACGTTTACTGGATATGTCCTAGAGTTGATCTTTCGAGGTCTAGTACCCAGTGAGAGATTCAGGTCTTCTTTCATTACGGGAAGTTTTATTGGATTATAGTTCTAAATATTAGTGTTATTCAGTTGTTTTACCTCTTCAAGAAACTCTTTTACTTCCTTTTTTCACTATCATTTTCCTTCTTATGTTTTTTTTTCCCCCCAATACCTTTTCATCTGTCTGCCTTCTTTCTTGGAGAACTTATACACTGAGTTTTCATTTCTGATATGCTTTTGTCTCCCATTCCTTTCCTAAGTTTTACCAACTCTCATTTTTTTTTTTGCTTTTTTTAAAAAATCAATTTCTGTTCTTAATTTTTTATATAATAAATTTTTGTATAATTTTTATATAATAAATTTTATATAATAAATGTTTTATTTATTTCTGAGAGAGAGAGATAGAGAGAGACAGCGTGAGCAGGGGAGGATCAGAGGGAGAGAGAGGGAGATACAGAATCCAAAACAGGCTCCAGGCTCTGAGCTGGCTGTCAGCACAGAGACCGATGGGAACTTGAACCCATGAACCGTGAGATCATGACCTGAGCCAAAGTTGGACACTTAACTGACTGAGCCACCCAGGAGCCCCCTATTCTTAGTTTTTTAAATTTTCTGATATAAAGTGCTTTTTTCTTAGTGGCAAATGCTTTGTTTAAGGATATTTAATTGTGTTTGGAGTGTCATATTTGTTTTCTTTATCTTTAGCTTTATGGTCAAATTGTTTGGAGAGTTTTTATCGGAAGGAAAAGTTTAATTCATATTGTCTGATTTCTTACAGTTGTTTTGTAATAATGGAGACAGATTTCATTTTTTTTTTTCTATTCCATTATCTTTCCCAGAAAGAGTTCTTAGTTCAATAGCACCCTCTTCTGTGCAGTTCTTTATGGATCATGATGGTCATGGCGGAGGTAGATGGAAAGGATGGGTATGTATTGTTTCTCTTTCATTTATCCAAAATCTTTAATTTTCCCCTCTTATTTCCTTATTGCCTAGTCTCCAAGGGGTACCACCTTGTTTCTGTTCATTTGGTTATTTCCCTAGAGGCAATGATTTTCCAATGTTGCCACTTCTGGTTGTACACTTTCTCAAGTCCTGAGAACCACCAACCACTATTCTGTGCTTAAATATTGGCATTCATTATTGCATTTTCTTTCTGGAGGTGATTTTATTTGAACTTTGTCTAATTGCTCCATTTTCCCTAGTTCTTTTTCACAGTCATTGAAGGCTTATCACCTCTGTTCTCTGTATTCCAGGTTTTAGCCGCAGGCAAGCTGCAGGGCTTTGAAATTTTTTTACTCTATTTATATGTACTTTGAAAGATGTGATGTTTTATGTAACAGTCATATTGAAGGTATGAGTCCTGTGTGATTTTATTTGGTTTCTTTGTCGATTTTATGTTTTCTGTGGAGGCGGGGGGTGATGTTGGAGAAATTCAAAATTAGGTGATTGTTCGTGATCTCTAGCAATGTTCTTTTATCTTTCCATTCTTAACAATATTTTTTAATTTGTATGTTTATTTCATGATAATGCCATTTTATCTGTTCTGTTGTAAGCTACCTAAAATTTTGTGAAGAATGATGCAAAGTAAAAACAAATTTTTAGTTTTTAGTATTAAAAAATAAAAGTAAGGGCACCTGGGTGGCTTAATTGGTTAAACATGAGACTCTTGATACTGGCTCAGGTCATGATCTCACAGTTTGTGGGACAGTCTCCCAGTGCAGAGACCACTTGGGATTCCCTCTCTTTCTCTCTGCCTCTTCCCCGATTGCATGTGTATGCACTCTGTCTCTCGTTCAAAATAAATAAATATACATTAAAAAAAAAAAAAGTAAAAATTACTCTGCCTTGGAGGTTTCTCCTTTTGTTTTTTTCTTTAATACAATGAGGTATCAGAAACAGAAGAAAAGAAAAAGGGAAAATAAAAGAGAAAATACAGTAGAAAAGCAAGGAGATTGACCATTTCAGCCCATGGTTATCTGGTTTTGAAAGCAATTTCTTTGAGTAACAGTAGCAGGACTTCAGCATAGATATACCTTCAGAAAGTGACTGCTTTTAAGATTTATGCTATTTCATACTATGTTACTCACATCCGTAAGCTCTGGGATGTTACACAGCATCACTGCTATATACCTCATATGTTTATGCACATACACATACACATAAAACACACCTATGTAATACATGCACTTACTTGTTTCACATTCTGGAGTTCTTCTGTCAACTGTTTGTTTTGCCTTTCTGATTCCAATAGTTTTTCCTGTATTTAAAAACCACAAGTTAATAACACGTTTTGAAGTACCAATGAGTATCATTCCTAGGGCTTTATTTCAACATTATAAATTCTCCAAACATCTAATCGCTACAATATGAAAACGCAGTTCTCAGTCACTTTTCTGGCTTTACACACACTATTCAAAATTAATTAGTTACTCACAACTGTGATATAAATGCATTTCCTGTTACTTTAAATAGCCATTTTGTACAATCGTAACTTCTGAGGTCCAAAATAAATCCATCAGGATGAAAATGTGTAAATACTAACAAAATTTGGGCAACAGCAATCGTTACCAAAGCGCTTCCAAACTGAAGAGCATTATTATTACAGCTTAGAAGTAAAGGTCTCTTACTACACTAACGAGGACATATGAAACTGGATTGACTATTCTGTTCCTGATTTAGCTCATGCTTGGAAGATGATCCACAAAAATGAAGATAAGATTAGTGTAACCAAACTATAAAATAATAGTTACTAAAGTAGAATATGAATGCAAATTAAATATTATCATCTTTTAATTTAATATTAACTTAAGCACATACCCTAAAATATTCAGTGTTTTAAAAATATAAGTAAATTCACATTTTATTGATCAAATCATAAGTACTACGAGTAATTTAAGGACCATTTTACTATAAACTTGGGCAGAGGAACTGCTTGACGATTAAATTGAGTGGTAAATATTCATGGCAACATTGCAATGTTTATAAGAAGCATTCTGCTTCCTGGTATATTTCAGCTCATTCTTATCTAAGAGATGAAATGAAGGATATGAAGATGAATATAATATAGCAATCTAATGAATCTGCCACAGACCAGGAGCCAGGAAACTGCTGGCTCTCATGCTTTTATGCTCTAGCAAGTCACCTTCACTCTGTGCCCTAGTTTTTTGCATCTGTAAATGGAAATACATCTATTTTCATTCAGTTTTGCAAAGCAGTAGCAATCTTAACTTTGTAGGAAGGCTTCAAGTTAAATACAGAACACAGTACTTTTAAAAATCATTCTCATAAAATAAAAAAAAAATTAGCCACTGGCATCACCTTATCTTGGTTTCATTTTTATTTGTGTTATACCTCAAATCAGAGATGAAGGATAGAGATGTCACGGGATAATGGCAAGTGATGAGAGAACAGCTATACGCTCTATAAACTGCATTTAACAACCTCTGTCATTTGTATGTGTGTGGATAATACAAGCCCAAGTACTGAAGGTACAAATGTTACCTCAGTGAAGTACTTATTGCTTTGTACACTCTTACACGGCGAAACAAGTGATTCTCACCATAGGTTTGCAGGGAAAGGAAATTATAAAATACACAATATGCTTTATCTGAGATTTCAGGTCCTATCACATTAGGATATGTTCAGTTATGTTTTATAGGCATTAAATGTGAAACATGATTTATTGACTAGCTACTTTGGGAAGTTTAAACATTATCTAAAAGCCATTTTCAATTAAAATTCTAATAATTAATACTGATAGTCAAATAAGAACTGAATTATATCACTAAATTTAATAATGATAAACATTAAGAAAATGAAAAAAGATTTGAGAGCCTCTGAGTATTGTAATGAACTGTAAGACTGAATGGCCTGCAGAGAGGTAAATTATGTAAGACACTATTTTACCAAGATAACCATCACTGGAGATGTTTTCAAAGAGAATATGAGGAAATATTGTCAGTTTATTCTTAAAACTAAATTTGTATTTTTTCATTTTGTGACTCTTAACTGTTATACCAACAAAGGTAGAAGTGGTTTCAAAGTTGTAAAAAAGTCTATAAAATACTCCTTTAGTAATGCAATGTTCATACACACTTGGAAGGAACATGAATTGGTAAAGCCTTCTGAAGGGCAATTTGGTAGCATGTATAAAATTTTATGTGCCATATCCTTCGATGAAGCAATTTGACTTTCAGAAATATATTCAATATGTACTTTTACAATTGTAGAAACTGCTCAAAGATACATCTACAAAGCTACTTAGGAAGGAATTATTTTTTTAAAATTGTTTTTAAGTTTATTTTTGAGAGAGAAAGAGAGAGACAGAGCATGAGGAGGGGAGGAGAAGAGAGAGAGAGAGGGAGACAAAGAATCTGAAACAGACTCCAGGCTCTGAGCTGTCAGCACAGAACCTGACTCAGGGCTCGAACTCTGAACAGCTAGATCATGACCTGAGCCGGAGTCAGATGTTCAACTGACTGAGCCACCAAAGTACCCCTGAAGGAATTATTTTTAATAGTGGAAAACTGGAAACAGCCTAAATATTCATCTACAAGATACTGGTGAGAAAACCCAGGAAAGAACCATTTGATGACAGAAGAGCCACTAGGGAGAATTTGGCAGATCTGCACATATTAACTTGAAAAGTAGCCTAAAATATAAGGCTAACAGGAGTCCCGGGGTGACTCACTCAATTAAGCCTTTGACTCTTAATTTCAGCTACTTGATCCCACAGTCTATGTACTGGAGCCCTGTGTTGGGCTCTGTGCTGATAGCACGGAGCCTGCTTGGGATTCTCTCTCTCTCTCTCTCTCTCTCTCTCTCCCTCCCTCCCTCCTTCCCTTCCCTGATCACACTCTCTCAAAATAAATAACTTAAAAAAAAAAGAAGATATAAGGCTAACAGAGGAGAAAAAAAGGAATCAAGTTGTAAAAAATATGTGCAGTAGGTGAAGAAACTTATGTAAAAGTTAAAATACCCATATACATTTATTTTTAGAAATATAATTGGCCATATAGAAAAAGTCTCTGGGGGTGCTTGCATGGCTCAGTTGGTTAACGTCCAACTTCAACTGAGGTCATGATCTCATAGTTCGTGGGTTCGAGTCCTGCATTGGGTTCTGTGCCGACAGACTCTGTGTCTCCCTCTTGCGCTCTGTCTCTCTCTCTCTCAAAAATAAATAAACATTAAAAAAACAATTTAAAAAAGTCTCTGAAAGGATAAACAAGGTGTGTTTAACAATGGCTTCCTCTAGGGTTGAAATTTAAATACTAAGGTAGGAAAGAAATTTCTTCCTTTTATTAGGGGAGGTATAAAGACTTTATTTTAATAAAAATTAAGTAAAGAAACAGAATTTTACTTATTTCAGAAAATAATTTAAAATCATTGAAAAAAATATATTCCTACTGTGAATTAATCATAAATCAAGTAGTTACAGTGCTTTTCTTGAAGACTTGAAAATATAATGTACTTCTGTAATAATTAGGATATAATTTAAATTTAATATTTTACTAAAAACAGAATGAAAATATATAAAATGAATCAAAATCTGGAAGTGTATTTGGGCACACCGTGTATATTTTCTTCTCTTAATCATATTGCCTTAATTCCAAATTATGTTACCAAAACAAGAGGTCTCTGAAGAATGCCTGTGAACATTGGGAAAAAAGTATTTCCCAGTGAACATCTGAAGATCCAAAATTGTCATGGCTTGCCTCGTTGACTCATCTAATCTTTGTTGGCTTATCATCCTTGCCACCAATATGAGAACAAAAAGGGGTGAGAAGTAGCCAGATCAGAAGGTATGAGCAAAATCCATTGGCTACCCTGAATCTTACATGAATATTGTGAAATATAAATAAGTATGTGAACCAAAAAGTTGACTCTTTAAAGGCCTATTGAATAAATGATCTATTTTCTGATGTTAATAGTTTTTGCAATAATGTTAATATTATTTATAATATTACAAACATTAACATCATATATTTGATAATTTATTTATAATAAATATAATAATAGCTTTTTCCTTTTCTTTTTTCTAAGCAAAATGTAAGGAGGTGAAAATGGAGATTTACCCTGAGTTTATTCACTTCCTCCAAGGCATCATTTCTTTCACGTTTAAGCTTTTTCATTTCATCTGCCTCTAAGGAATCACAGGGAAGATGCTGTCAACATTAAAATACAAGAAAAAAGTTATGCATTAAATGCTAATTATGAGAACTAGCATGAAAATCCTTTTTGAGAAGCGTTAAGGTTTTGCATTTTAATAACAAAATTTGGCTTCTTTGGAGTCATTTGATTAGATGAAAGAGAATAGTAAAGCAACCTGGGGAAACTTGATTTAACAACTTACATTGTTGTTATTTATAACAGAATCTCAATGAATCTCAATGATAACATATACATATCCTGTTGTCATCTTTATGATTATTTTAACAATATGATTTTCCTTAAGAGTCCAAATTTTAAAACTGTGTTTATAATGTCAAAAACACTTGAGTTATTGACATAAACTCTTCCCCAAAGACATCCACGCCAAGCACATGGTATCTAAAGCTAACAAAACGCTGGACATTATCAATCAAGACAGTTTATGTAAACCCAGTAAAGTTCATTAATCAATTATATGCCTTGTTTTAACTAAACAAAATGCAATGTTAACAGCCAAGCAGCTTAAAAAGATTCCTGCACAGAAACTGTGGATTGAAAGTTATATTAATAATTCATGCACAAGTGAGTAACAACAAAATAGCAGAGATGACAATTTCTCTTCTCTTGCTGTTAGCATCATCTCTTTGACAGTTAATTACAAGGTAAAAAACAATGACAATCTAATCAGAGACTAAAAGCCAAGTCTAATTATAGCCATCTTATATGTATTAATTATAACAGAATTTTAAAAAAAGTATAGAAGATATAATTTAAAGGACTATGTGGAGAAAATGACTGCTCTTATAAGGATGAGTTTAAGGTAGGGCCCTTCAGACAGGAGAGGTAAATGCAAAAGATAATAAAAAATAATAGTATCACTATTTACTATGAACTTACTGTGTGTAGATATATTGCTAAGGATTCTATATATTCACTCTATCCTTCCTATAACGTCGTCTCCACTTAACTGATGAGGAAATGGGCTCAAAACATAAGCAACTTGCTTAAGCTTTCACAGCTAATAATGGTCACTCTATGATTCTCACAGAGGTCTGACATTAGTCTGTGATTTTCACTACCTGCCTAGCAGAAATCATGGTGGAATGGATATGAGAAATTCAGGTTTGATTTTAAATCCCAGAGTAACTGAAGTAGAAGTCATCCCTCAATTTGGGGGAAGAAATATTTTTCCTAAACATTACTGATTCCTTTTATCCTGACAATTACCTTTAGGTACATATAGACATTTGCTTTCATCATCTCATATCCTTCATCTGTCTCTGTTATTCTACTCTTTTGTGAGTACTCAACACACAAAGAATTCATTCTTATACTATTTAGAATAGTTTTTAATACATATTCAAATGTAACAATATTTCCCAAAGCACATTCTAGTTTTGTGCAAAAGCAAAACTGAATGGTGGTGATTTATCCTGTGGTTAGGTAAATCAGAGAAACGTTGGATTTAGGAAAAATGAACTTTCCTGCAGGGCTTCCAACATCCTTAATATTCTAATGAGTATTCTGAATATCCCAAGAGGAAGTAAAATTTAATAGCTTGTTGCATTTCCTCAAGTTTTTTTTACCATATCCCCAACCACCACACCTTTATTTTGGGACATCTCAGTAGACTAATGTCTGCAAAGCACTAAGTATTCTGGGAAACACCGTTACTCAACATTCAGATAAGCCTATTGTATCTTGAATGTTATCCAAGATAGGAAATAAATGGAATTCAAAGCTTAAATAAGAATCTAAATAACACAACGATATCAGTTTATTAAGAGAAATTATAGACTGGGGTTTTAGGGATACGGTTATAAACTTGCGAGCTTAAAACATGGAGGCAAATCACACATAAATGAGCCCATGGTAACATTTTAGGAGGCAAAATGCTAGACTGAACAGTCACAGAACAAACCATGACTTAAAAACAAAACAAAAACATATTATAATCCTATTGCTATTTTAGGCTAAGCAGTGAAAACTTACAGCCAGAGAACTGGCCATGGATGTTACCTGTAAATTCTTTGAAAAGCCTCTTTGTGCTCAGTCAGGTGTTAAGAGTTTGCATATCTTCAACTGAGCAAGCAACAGATGAAATGAACTGTTGCTATTTAACTTGAAATGATTCCAGACAGATAACTGTTTTCCTTCTTTTTTTTTAATGTTTATTTTTGAGAGAGAGAGCGAGAGTGAGCACGTGTGGGGGAGGGGAAGAGAAAGAGGGAGACACAGAATCTGAAACAAGTTCCAGGCTCTGAGCTGTCAGCACACAGAGCCCAATGCAGGGCTCGAACTCAAGAACTGTGAGATTATGACCTGAGCCAAAGTCGGAAGCTTAACTGACTGAGACCCCCCCCAAGTGCCCCAAGACATGTAATTGTTTTCTAATTTGCTTCCAGTTCTTGGGTTTTAGCCTTCCTTTCCTCCATTCCTTTCCTGTCTGGTTCTCACAGTATCTTTTGTGACCCTCATGCCCTCTGACCTTTGAAACACACACAGCACACAGAGCCCAATGCAGGTCTCGAACTCATGAACTGTGAGATTATGACCTGAGCCGAAGCCGGAAGCTTAACTGAGACCCCCCCAAGTGCCCCAAGACATGTAACTGTTTTCTAATTTGCTTCCAATTCTTGGGTTTTAGCCTTCCTTTCCTCCATTCCTTTCCTGTCTGGTTCTCACAGTATCATTTGTGACCCTCAAGCCCTCTGACCTTTGAAACACCTGGTAGATTGCACTGTAAATCATTTCCACTCTATTCTGGATAGCCACTATTTCACTGGCCTCGTTCAAAAACTCAGTTCATCTTCAACAGAACAATGTCTGTTTCAGGTCAATTTTATTGATAACGCCTTCCACTAGAAACACAATCAACTACCTCTTCTCCTTAAAATTTCTTATATTCCCTTTCTCCTTCCTTTCTCTTGCTCACTCCTTTGCTTCTTTTTTTAATTAATTTTTTTATTTTTATTTTTGAGAGAAAGCAAGCAAGGGCAGGGAAGGGGCAGAGAGAAAGGGACACAGAGGATCAGAGGCAGGGTCTACAGAGAGCTGACAGCAGAGAGTACGATGCTGGACTTGAATTCACAAACCCTGAGATCATAACCTGAGTTGAAGTGGGACACTTACCAACTGAGCCACCCAGGCGCCTCACTCCTTTACTTCTTATAATCTGGTTTACATTTCCTCCCATCCCCACATTTTGAAAATAATTTATGTTCAATGTCACCAATAAACTTAGTATTTGGCAAAATAAACACCCCCCCATTGAGTTTCTTAACCTCC
Organism: Hyaena hyaena; assembly: GCF_003009895.1. Lineage (NCBI taxonomy): Eukaryota > Metazoa > Chordata > Mammalia > Carnivora > Hyaenidae > Hyaena > Hyaena hyaena. Next base: position 147,336 of record NW_024082232.1, on the reverse strand, counting down.
TTTGTTTCATGTAACATTGTTTAAGCCATTTGTCCTTGAAACTTTCTCTTCCCTAGGCTTTTGATACCCCACTATCTTACCTACCCTTCAGAATATTTAGGGTGTTTCTAATAACTTAATTTCATTTCCACTCCTTAAATGGGAGAGGGGGGAGATTCTGCAAAGTTTGTCCCTTTCTCCCTTTTCTACAAGCTCTCCCTGAGTGATCACTTCAACTATCACCCTACAAATCATTCCCAAATCCCTCTCTGTGTCTAGTTTCCTTATTTCCAGTGATCTTTTGGTCACTTATACCTGTCAGTATATTGAACTTACTCTCTAAAATCCAACTATCATCTTCTCTACTTTTCTTATTTTCCTATTTCTATCAACAGCACTACCCTACTATTCATCATCCTAATCAAAACTCTGCAGTTATCTTTAATTCATTCTTCCTTGTTTCTTACACTCAAATTCAAGTCTTAATGATGATATACCTGTTGTTGGTAAATTATCGTATATCTGTCTCTCCATTCTTTCCCATTTTCTTCACCTTCAATGTTTAGCTCTTAATTTTCTATATTTGGACTCTTTACTTTGTGCCCTATCTAGGTTACCTACCAGTTTCATTCCCTTCCAAGAAAACCAATACTACTATAAGATTATTATTTCTAAACTGTCAATTTTGATCATATCATTATTCTCCCTAATGGCTCCTCACTGACTATGAGTAAAGTACAAACTTCTAAGTATAATATTTACATTTTTAGGCTTACCTTCCTTCACTGATCTGCATGTACCTACTTATTTTTAAAAAGATAAGTAATCTACTTTTTAAAAAAGATGCATGGATGGCTTAGTCGGTTAAGCGTCTGACTCTTGATGTTGGCTCATCACATTGGGCTCCGTGCTGACCCTGAAGAGTCTGCTTGGGATTCTTTCTCTCTCTCTTAACCCTCCCCAGCTTGCACTCTCTTTCTCTCTCTCAAAAATAAATAAATAAACTTCCAAAAAAAAGTAGATTACTCTCTGCGTATCATCACGTTATATATATGTATATTTATTCATGCTAATTCTTTTATCACTTTCTGTTCACCTCTTAAGGAGATAAAACCCTATATATCATTTAAAACACACTCAAATGCCAACTCTGTTAGGAATCTTCTCTGAATATTCTAAGCTCTATCATTACTATGGTCTTACCATGTAGTGCTAGAGCTTTTTAAAAATCTAATTATTTACGTACATGACTTTCCTTGCACAATACTCTAAATTCCTTGAGGGACAGGCTTAAGTTTATTCACTTTAATAACATGCTGGAGCAGCGAATACAATGCCATCTACACTCTAGTTATTCAATATATATGTAATGCTTTACAGATGAGATATAATGAAGTGGCTATAAAGTACATACTGTTTACACATAGTGAGACATACCTTTTGTATCACGACCCCAGTATAAGTGAAACATTACTCACTCTTATATAAAATTTACTTTGATATTTTCCATTGTATTCTCTCACTTGTTAAAATAGGGGTCCAATCCACTAAATTGATTTAGCAAGAAACCAAATTGTGAAAAGTCTTCATTAGGGAACATACAGTGTTCTGTAAATGTATGGTAAACCCATCATATTGTGATAGACTATAGTCTGCTGTTGCTAAATTTAGAGTTCTGTTAAATGTAGGCTCCAACCTTGCTTTTCTGTGTGTAACCTTATGCCAGTAGCAGGTGTAGCACTCTGTGAATTTTTTAATATAGCAATGATGACTAGAGTCACAGTAAGATAATTACATTTTTAGTTATAAATGCCATATTATTCCAAAATCATAAGTTTTTTGTCAACTAAACAAAAGTAGGACTGACTTAGACTGACTTAGCTATTCTTCCTTCTTGAAGCATGGCATCTCAAGAAATCTTATCAGACGCAGATGAAATGATGAGCTCATTACAACAGAGTACATATTGTGTGGTTCTATTTACTATGAAGTTTAGGAACAGGCAAAAGCAATCTATGCTGATATAAGTAAGAACATTGATTCCATTGTAAAGGTGGGAGTGGCCCAACTGAGACAAAGTTGGGACATTGGAGCCCTTCACTGGTGATTACACATGAGACACTAACAGAAATTCATCAAGTTGTACACTTGAGATTTTTGTACTTTACAGGGTATTCATTATGCTTCAGCAAAAATATTTCTAAAAAAATAAAGTAGGAAAAGACAAACCAAAAAAAAAAAAAAAAAGGAAACACAAGTTTAAAAAACCAACCATTTCTAACAGGCAGATTATAAAATCTGACTCTGTTGTTTGTGACAAGATGGTTAAGGGGTAACCATAGCGGAATTTCCCCACCTTCACAGAATGTCACTATCCTCAACCACAGATCAATTGATACTTCAGATGAGACACTACGGTGTTTGGTTTTTTTAACAAAACAAAAATTTTGGGAATAATACTACAAAATAATGATATTTTTTATTTGTTTCTGATGAGCAACTTGACAAGCAGTGAATTTTATAGTATTTTTAAAACCCTAGTATGTGACTCATTAGTGAATTTTAAGTCCAGATATTAATGAAATAGAACTGAACATTAAATAAGAATGCAATAATGTAGAAAAAGTAAGTAATGCTTCAAGGCTTTTGTTTCAGTTATATATGTGACTGTGGTGAAGTAAAAGGTATTTTTACTACAGATTCAAGTGGAAAAGAAAGCCAACATTTTATGGGGATATCTGCTACATGTTAACAAGCAGAACACAACAAAGGAAATCTTATAAACTGATATAATGACAATTGCACAACATTTTGATCTGAAGCCACAAACAGGAAATTACTAGCATGCAGAAGACCTTGCACAATTACCATCAGTACCTTGCTTTTGTCATCAAAGTATCACATACTGAATACACTCTTATCTGCCCTAAAATCATATTGGCTAGAAAGGAAGTAAATTACTAATGTGGAGTGCCAGTATTTCTTTGCAGTTGCTAAGCAAGCTTTGCACGCTCACTGAAAGTACTCTGAATTCCCTGCTTCTCTTCTATTGTAAGCCGCCTGACCACCTTTGCCTTTCCTCATCAGTAGTGGGGGCAGTAGCTCTGAGAACTGTTTGGCAGTAAGAAAACAATGCTTGGTTGTCAATATCAGGTAGGAAAATACATAACACCTGAAATGATGGAAGAAAAACAGTGCTCTTACAGCTTTAGCTTTCCTACCTTAAATGCTACCAAATCAGTTCTGATAAATCAGTGCCTCAACTCCAGGAGACTGGCTGATTTCCTGAAAGTTTCCAAACAACTAGATCCTCGGAACTCTCATTCTCAGTGTTAGGAACTCTGTTATTCAGTGTTATAACTCAGTGTTATTGCTGTTGTGACTGCAAAATGGTACTGCCACTTTGGAAGACAACTTGATGGTTTCTTATAAAATCAAACATCCTCTTACCATATGATCCAGCAATTGCACTCCTTGGTAATTACCCAAAGGAGCTGAAAACTTATGTTCACACAAAAACCTGCAAATGGATGTTTATAGTAGCTTTATTCACAATTGCCAAAACTTGGAAGCAACTAAGATATCCTTTCAAAAGGTAAATGGATAAGTAAACTACAGTACATTCAGATAATGGAATGTTAGTCAGCACTAAAAAGACATGAAAAGATATGGAGGAACCTTAAATGCATATTACTAAGTGAAAGAAGCCAATCTGAAAAGGCTACATACTGTATGATGCCAACTATATGACATTATAGAAAGGGCAAAACTATGAAGCTAGTAAGATCAGTGATCGCAAAGGGTGAGGGTGGGGGCTGTGTGGAGAGGCGAACAGGCAGAGCACATTGGTAAAAATCAGAGCAGTAAAAATACTCTGTATGATACCATAATGATGGATACATGTCCAAATTCACATTTATACATTTGTCCAAACTCACACAGACTGTACAGGACCCAGAGTGAACCATAATGTAAACTGGAATTTAGGAGATTATGATGTTGGTTCACCAATTATAACAAATATACCACTCTGGTGGGGATGGTTTAATGGCAGAGGCTATGTACGAGTTGAGGCAGAAGGCATGTGGGAAATATCTGAACCTTCCCCTCAATTTTGCAGTAAACCTAAAACTGTCTAAAAAAAATGAACTCTTGAAAACAAAAAGACACCGTTTATTATAACGGCAAAAAAGTGAAAAGTAACTAGAAGTAAACCTGACAAAAGATTAATAAAGCTTGTATTGGAAAAAATAAATCAAATTATTATTTGCCATTCAAGAAGATATAAACAAAGAAGTCAACACATGTTCACAGATAGGATTATTTAAATTTATGAAGATGCTGTTTCCTCCCCAAAATAACCTAGAAATTCAAGACAGTAAAATTTTTGCTACAACTTGCTTGGAAAAGATAAGAGAAAAGATTAGCCAAAGTAATATTTAAAAAGAAGAACAAAGTGGGCAATTATGTTATCAGATATCAATACCTAAGAAGTAAAGTACACCAGCACTGAAGAATCCAAAAATGCCCATGCAAATATGGAATCCTTATAAATGACAGACCTGGACTGCAAATAACCCAGCCACTGAAATATGAATGTGTATTTTAAAAATTACTTTTATAGAAATAATTAAGCAAAATTGATATATCTATATTTTTAATTGTGTACCAATAAGTATAATTACTACTCAATTCAGAAGAAAATTTTAATATGTCAGAGTTTATGAACACAGTGACTTAAAACAAATATATTTTAATTATCTAAATTTTTTGCAAAAATGATCGGATGATCAACGACAGACATTTAAGTCTAGTGTATTGAAATTATAATATATTCTTGAAATTAAAATTGTAATATATAAGTAACATTCTAGGGTAATATGGAATAAAAATAAGAGTTAGCAGAGAAAAAGGAAAGATGGTAAATTTTTTTTTTTTTTTAATGTTTATTTTTGAGAAAGAGACAGAGTGTGAGCAGGGGAGGGGCAGAGAAAGAGGGAGACACAGAATCTGAAACATGTTCCAGGCTCCCAGCTCTGAGCTCTGGGCTATCAGCACAGAGCCCCATGTTGGGCTTGTACTCACAAATTGTGAGATTGTGATCTGAGCTGAAGTCAGACGCTTATCTGACTGAGCCACCCAGGCACCCCGATATATTTCTGAGAATAAGAATTTTCGTATGGGGCATCTGGTGGCTCATTCGGTTAAGCGTTTGACTTCAGCTCCAGTCATGATCTTGCAGTTTGTGGGTTCAAGCCCTGAGTCATGCTCTGTGCTGACAGCACAGATCTTGAGCCTGCTTTGGATTCTGTGTTTCCCCCTCTCTCTGCCTCTCTCTCCCAAAATGCTAGAATTTTTTTTAAATGCTTAGGTCCTGATCTCATGGTCCTATTTATTTAATGTTTAGGTCCTGATCTCATGGTCTTATTTATAAGCATTAAAAAACTTTTTCAAGAATTTATAGATGAATTTCTAAAATTTAATTTCCTTCCTTCCTTCCTTTAAAGTAGGCTCCATGCCCAACATGGGGCTTGAACTCATGACCATTGGGATCATGAGTCAGATCCACTACCTACTGAGCCAGCCAGGCACCCCATAAATTTTCTTTTAAATAGATGATTATGTATTTAGATTCCATTAAATACATTTAAAGGGTGATATAACAGTTTTCTTTAAAAAAGAGAAAATTTATAGTTGGGGCACCTGGGTGGATGAGTCAGTTAAGCATTCAGCTCTTAAGCTCAGTTCAGGTCATGATCTCATGGTTTGTGAGACTGAGCCCTGCTTCGAGCTCTGTGGCAACGGTGCGGAGCCTGCTTGGGTTTCTCTCTCTCTGCTTCTCTCCTGCTCACAGGTTCTCTCTCTCTCTCTCAAAGTAAATAACTAGACAGAAAGAGAGAGAAAATTTATAGTCATTGGAAACCAAACCAAACACCAACTAAAATTAAAAGTGGTGTAGCTTCATGGTTTGATTAAGTTGATTAAAAAAATTTTTTTACTGTTTATTTATTTTTGAGAGACAGAGACAGAGCATGAGTGGGGGAGGGGTGGGCAGAGTAAGAGAGAGACAAAGAATCTGAAGCAGGCTCCAGGCTCTGGGCTGTCAGCACAGAGCCCAATGTGGGGCTTGAACCCATGAACCGTTAGATCATGACCTGAGCAGAAGTGGGATGCTCAACTGAATGAGCCACCCAGGTGTCCCAGATTAAGTTGATTTTAAAGCAGGAAACAGTCTAGACATGAAGAGATTCTATATCCTCTTAGGATGTAATAAGGACTTTAAAATTATATATACCTAATAAGACAGCCTATGATACAGAAAGTAAAAACTGGCAGAACTAAGTTGGGGAAATTTTAAAATGCCTCTTGCTCAATAACTGATAATAAAAGAAGACAAGAAATAAGTAAGAAAACAGAAAATTTGAAAAAAAAGAAGAAAATAGAAAATTTGATTGAACCACATGATTTAATAACTTTGACCTAACTGATATACAGGGAGCATTATACTCACTTAAGTGCAAAATATATATACTTTTCAAAAGAAATTTTTTTTAATTTTTGAAATTTTATTTATTTTGAAGAGAGAGGCAGAGAAAGAGGGAGAGAATCCCAAGCAGGCCCTGCACTGTCAGTGCAGAGCCCTACATGGGGCTCAATCCCAAAAACCATGAGATCAGGACCTGAGCTGAAATCAAAGGTCAGATGCTTAACCGAATGAGCCATCCAGGCGCCCCTCAAAATAAATATTTTATAAAATTGACTATATGCTGGATATATGTCCAAAGGATTAATACCTTAGAGAATGAATTTCTAACTTCTGCTGTAAGGATTAATACCACAGAGAATATGTTTCTAACTTCAGTGAAGTACTCTAGAAGTCAGCAACTGGAAGGGAACTATAGCATTAGAAAATGTCTAAAATAGTTCAAAATAAGAAGCAACCACACTGGAAATATTATACTAAATGATCATTAAAATATGATCTATAGAAACTGGTGGGTGTGATGACTTTGTAAAAATTGTGTAGTGTATCTTTGAGATAAAGAGCAGTACTGTTAAAATATATTAAAAATAAAATTCCAAGTTATTTTTTTAACAAATTTTATTATCTTGATGAAATGAAAAATTTTCTATGAAGATGTCCATTAACAGAATTATTCCAGAAAAGGACAAAAACTTGAACAAAATAACCTTAGAAGGCATTAAAAAATAGGAATGCTTTCTCTCCCAAAAATGACCCAGATTCATCTGGCCTATGAAACATTTTTGAACAGATAAAGTTTCTATTATTTAAACTGCTATAAATAAATTTAAAAAATTTTAAAAAGGAAGGCCTATATGACTCAGTTGGTTGAGTTTCCAACTCTTGATTTCAGTGCAGGTCATGATCCCAGGGTTGTGGGATCAAGCCCCATGTTGGGCATGAAGCCTGCTAAATATTGTCTCTCTCTCTCCCTCAGGCCCTCTCCCTTCTTCCTCACTCATGCTCTCTCTAATTCTAAAATAAAATGAAATTCAAAAATTAAAAAAATAAACTGTTGTAGAAAAATAGAAATGGCATAAATCTTATTTATAAATTTTATAATTTTTAAATAATTTATAATTAAGTAGATATAAAATATAACTCTTATTTATCAAATAAAATACTGCTAGCTTCTTTTTAAAAATTAAAACTGTAAAATGGCTCAAATATCATGAAAATTTGTTTCTTGCTCACTTTTATAGCTCCTGTTCCAATGGGATTTAGAAAAAAGTAAAATTTTGTGGAAGAAACAAAAATGTAGTTAATTTAAAATGCCTATTTAGAAAACCCAAGACAAATCAAAAATAACTAGAATAAGAGAGTTAAATAAAGTGGCATCACACAAAATAACCATTCCAAAATTGATATCTTGGGGCATTTGTTGTCTCAGTCATTGAAGCATGTGACTCATGATCTTGGGGTTGTGAGTCCAAGCCCTAAGTTGGGTGTAGATGTGCTGACAGCTCAGAGCCTGGAGCCTGCTTCACATTCTGTCTCTCTCTCTCTCTAACCCTCCCCTGCTCATACTCTGTCTCTCTCTGTCCCTCAAAAATAAATAAAAATTTAAAAAAATAGCAAAATTGGAGAAGGACGGCTATCAAATAAATGATGGTGGAAAATGGGCAAGTGGTTATCCATTTAGGGTCCTAACTCACACATAGACAAGAATAGATCTTGAGTGAATTAAATATATAAATTGGGAAGATCTTCCTGAATAACACAATAACACAAAAACTCCGTTAATAAAAGACTAAAAAATGTGACAATATAAATGTCAAAGTTCTGTAGAACAAACAGCTTGTGAAGTTAATAGCCTTCACAATTCCACTTTATAGAAAGCACAAAAACAGGCAAAAAAGTTACCCTGACTGGAGGCACATGGGGAAGAAGAGAAGAAACAGGAAAGGAGCATGGGGATGGGAGAGCATTAGGTTACTAGTAATGTATTTCCTTAATGTTGTGCTTCTTGATCTGGAGGCTAACACATGAAGATGGTTCAGACTGCAAAACTTCAGAGGGTATACGCTTATGAGTACTGTTCTGTGGCAAGTTTAGGAAGTACCATAAGGAAATAGTGAGAGAGGAGGGACGGGAGAGATCGAGATGAAATTTTACTTGTGATTTTACATTAATCTATATTTTATATGTTTATGAAGAAGCATATATTATTGCATAATTTTTTAAAGTGAAAAATGAAAAAAGGCTACATATATGACATACAACATTCAAGACTTATGATCCAAGTACAATCAAGATAATTCTATAGTGTGCACTCTACCTGTGAATCGAGTATGTTGGAAATATCACATGCACCAACATTTACTTCATCCAGCTGCAAGGAAAACAAGTTTCTGGCAACCTGGACAAAATCTGAAATGGAACACATTTTAGTAGGAACACAACACTTAACCTCATCTAAATATATCTTTACCTTTTTCTTTTTTTAAAAAAATTTTTTTTTAATATTTTATTTATTTCTAGGAGAGAGAGAGAGACAGCATGAGCAGGGGAGGGTCAGAGAGAGAGGGAGTCACAGACTGAAACAGGCTCCAGGCTCTGAGCTGGCAGTCAGCACAGAGCCCGACGTGGGGCTCGAACCCATGAACCGTGTGATCATGACCTAAGCGAAAGTCGGACGCTTAACCGACTAAGCCACCCAGGCGCCCCTATCTTTACCTTTTTCTAAACGAAGTTGAAGCTATGCATTAAAACTAATGTTTCAAATTGAATTTACTTCAATGAATTACATTTAAGTGGTATTAATTGAAGTGACAAATATAAGCCCAAATAAAAAGTAAGTGAGGGAAAAACCAGTTTTTAACTTACTTGAGTTAACTTTGGTGAGGTTAATAAATCAGTTAAGGTAACAATAAAGCACACACATATCGTAGGTACATCTATTTTCTCCAACTCTTTCATCATGAATAAGAACTTTCTCCGAAATATATGATGATATTGTGACTTAGAGTTTTTAGCTGGAACTGGAGATTTAACAAAAATAGTAATTGCAGGAGCTAATGTTTACGGAACAGCCTTCTTGTGCTAGGCACAGTGATTTGCTATTTCATCCTCCCAACGATTTTCTGACATAGGCCTCCTATCCTCTTCATTCTGCTCACTGCAGCTAAGACAACTTAACTGCGAAACTTCCCAAAATCACGTGGCAGATAAATAGCAGAGCAGGATTCAAATGAAGGTCTAACTCCATGTCTGCCTGATGCTGGCTAGCAAACTGTAAGCTTCTTCAGACATGGGTGTGCCCATTCATCCTCAAATTTTTAAATTTTAGCTATTACATTTTTAATTTCCAAGGATCCTTTTCATATTTTCCCATTGTTCCTAGTCTACAATATCCTCCTCTTTACGTCATGGATGACCTATCTTTGTTTACCCTTTTTTTTTTTTTTTTTTTTTTATTTATTTCTAGGAGAGAGAGAGAGAGACAGCGTGAGCAGGGGAGGGTCAGAGAGAGAGGGAGTCACAGACTGAAACAGGCTCCAGGCTCTGAGCTGGCAGTCAGCACAGAGCCCGACGCGGGGCTCGAACCCACGAACCGCGAGATCATGACCCGAGCGAAAGTCGGACGCTCAACCAACTACGCCACCCGGGCGCCCCTTTGTTTACCCTTTCAAAGATGTTCACTGTGATTTGTCTGAAGTTCTCTCCTGCTTTTGCACTATTCCTTGTTTTTCAGGGTTCCTGTTTTTCTCTTTGTCAGACAGTTTGGGGCTTTTATATTTTAGGTCAGAGAATTTCTCCAAGTGTCTGGTGACCCTTGTCTGAGTGCGTATTCAAGAAGAATCACCGCCAAAACACTCATTGGAAATTCTGTATGTATAACTTGCCTTGTGAACTGGCTGGTTTTTACCACAGAGCAATCAGATGGCCAACTGACACCTTGGGGCAGCCCCTCCACATAGAATCCTATGATCTCTTGGCCATAAACATGGTTGCAAAGCTCACCAAGCAATCCGGGTATGTGTTATGAGTGATAACTCAACATACATTCCTCTAAATTCCCTGACTGCTGGCAGCTATAGGTTCAGAATCTCTCTGGTTTAATTTCTGAAGAAAATATACTTCTTTTCCTCAGCACGTATAAGGCAGTGCTAAGGCCTGGGCTGCTTGAGAGGTGGCAGGTGATAGCATAGATAAATACTCCTTACACGGATTTCTAACAATCCTATTTGAAATGGCCTGCCTATACCTACCCTTCAGAAGTACCTGATACTTTCAATTCCCAATTCTTTGCAGCAATAAATCAGCTTGTTCCTCACTTGGTTCCCTCATCTCTTCAGACGCTTGGGCTTTGTTGTCTCTATTTACCAATTCATTTACTTTCCTCATCCATGTTCTGTCCTTATTGTGGTTTTAGTTATACATGCAATTTTTCCTTCTGTTCTCTTCATTATTTGGGCTGACTTTCAAAAGGAGAGGAAAGCAAACACGTATTTTTTATCACTTTGAAACCAAAAAGTGAATTCTTTTTTAGCAATACAGATGCTTTAAAAATAATACATACAATATTGCATCTACTGTATAAGAAAAAAATTACTGAATGCTGTCAAGGATACAAAAAACTGTTAAATTCAGACATTACTAGGGGCAGAACAAATTCATATGTAAAATATCTCTTAAAAACAACTTATAAATGTGTATCAAAAGTCTAAACCACTTGTGGGAATTTATCCTAAGTAGGAAAAAAACTCTGATGTTAAATATAGAATTACCTGTAATATCAGCTACTGAGACACTATTAAAATCCCAGAAATGGAAAGGCTTAATATTATAGTACATCAACTAAGTATGTCAACTTTATGCTAACTTGCATAAGAATAATTATACAGCATCATAAAAATATTTATTGTCATATTAGCTGGAAGAAAGTATGGGAATTCATAGTGGTAGAGTTAGGACTTCTATATTTCACATTGTTTCTTTTATTATTACTAAAGCAATGTTTATACAATAAATAAAAAACAAAAAAGGTATGATAGGATGATGATTATTTTAGAGCTGGAAGATTCTAGGAAAGTCCCCTTTCTGCTGACCCAGCCAGGCCAGTATTTGTAACCGACATTTTAGGATACTGATTAAGGAACCTGAAATAGATCTGGTCTTATTTTTCTCCTTTTCCTTCTAAAGAAGCATACGTTCCTTATAAAAACAGGTTACCATAACTCTCCCACCAAGTTTCTGTGATGACACAACATGGTAAACCTAATATTACCTCCAAAAGACACCGTCCCCTTTGGGTCTACTTGCACTTGCTGTCTCAGAGCTTGGCGTTGTTCTTTTGTGGGCTGAATACCAAGATAATCTAGAGCCTGGAAGGAAAAGGACTCAAGTGAAGCAACTTTTCAAATCTCCAAAGGATAAAACTTTTCATTACAACTTTATTTTACAACCCAGTGGGAAAAAAAAAATCAATATCAGGAACATTGACCAGAATTACATGCCCAGAGAAAGTCTGTTGACTATTTATGGATTAATTTTCTATAAAATATTAGCTTCCTCATTCCACCACAACCTGAGTTTTTTGTGGGGCTTTTATTTATTTATTTATTTTTTTGCAAGACTAGCACTTTGGCTGATGCCAAATTTATAAGCATAGGCCTACAACCAAAACTCAATTTTAGTTTAAAATATGTGGTATGGTACAGAAGAAAAATAGCAGGGAAATTCTATTAAATCAGATTAAACATTAATTTCTAAAAGTAGTACTATAAAACATGGATATTTTGTTAATATCCTTGAGACCAAAATTAAGGTTGATAGGAATTGGATTAAATACAAATTATTCTAATTTTGGCTTATTTATGGACAGGCTTACACAAATAGTAAAGTAGAAAGCTTTCTCTGGAACCTACCTCTCTCTGCATTTTCTTTTCTTTTCTCTTTTCTCTACCTTCTTTTAGTACCCATAGCAGATTAAAAATTCATAGACTGCTTGTTATATTCCAATATTCATTCTTGTCTTGTTCTTTAACCACAAGCTTTAGCTAGTAACACTTCAATCCTGCTAAAAGATATTTCCCTGCCCACTTTAGGGTTTGATGAAGCCATGGGACTATGTACTGGCCAAGGATATACAAGGTGAAGTATTGTGGGATACTTCTGGAAAGGCTTTCAAAAGTAGATGAAGGCTGTTCATGTCTTTTTCCCTTCCTTCTTTGGACTTAATTATAAGAGAAAAAAGATGAAAGGAAGGAAGGGAGGGAGGGAGCATGGAAAGAATGCTGGAACGCAAGTAATCATCTTGGTTCATAAGCCACTTCAATAAAGATGGTGGAGCAGAAAGACAGTTGGAGCATGGGTCTCTGACACTGTAGAACTTCCATCCCAGCCCTGGATCACCTTCTTTAAGGCTTCTTTTTGGTGTGAAAGAAATAAATTTCTAAATGATATCATTGTTATTTTAGGTTCTCCAGTTATATATAGCAAAACCTACTCTTAACTAATGCATAGAGCCTGACTGGATGCCCTTATTGGATTCAGGCAAGAATGTATTTTGTGTCAATCGTATTAAGACAAAAAAGTAGGAAAAGGTTAATATTCCTAATTATTCCTTATAAATTTCTCCATGCTTTGGAATCTAATTAGCCATTCATCAGTTTATTTACCAAATATTTATTCAATGCTTACTATAATTGTCAGGCACTACACTAGGCAAAGGGGCACACGAAGAAGATATAGTTGCTACCCTAAAAGAGCTATGGTTTCTAGGGTGAGAATAACATGTGAATAGATGCAATTAGTACAATATGAAATTTAATAGGAGTGTGTACAGGATATACTATGGCAAAAATAAACTGGTTAATGTATAAGTGGGTGGGCACAGTGAGAGGAGATAGGAGAAAGGAAGAATATTGGGGAAAATTCATTAAAAAGTGATTTTAGAGCTTAGCTAAGCATCCTCTGCCTCCTCTGTGCACACAGTCATTAAGTATTTGCCTTGCATAACATGGGATACTGGTTCTTAACATTTTTAAAAACTTTTTAAATGTTTATTCATTTTTGAGAGATAGAAAGCAAGTGGAGGAGGGGCAGAGAGAGAGGCAGACACAGAATCTGAAGCAGGCTCCAGGCTCTGAGCTGTCAGCACAGAGCCCAACCAGAACCCAACCCTGGGGTCCTCAAACCCAGGAACCATGAGATCATGACCTGAGTCGAAGTAGACACTCAACCGACTGAGCTACCTAGTACCTAGGCACCCTTGGCTCTTAACTTTTGATGTTCTTTTCCTTCAATTATAAAAATATTCCAAACACACACACACACACACCACAAAGACTATCCATGTATTCAAATACTCATTGATATTTATGTATATATTTTAAGACATAAAAACTATAGACTTGGTTGAAAGCTGTCTCCATTGTTCCTCAGCAGGAACCACTATCCTAAGGTTGGTGTATCCTTCCTTTGCATGATTTGATACCATTATTATATGTATTCTCTAATGTTATGTATTCTTCTGCACTTAAAATTTTACATCAGTAGTATAATACAAATGGATAAACTTACAAATTATTTTTATTTTTACTTTAATGTTATGAATTCATAATTGCTCGATATTGTTATCTGTGAAAATAGTTCACTTAACTTTAAATGGTACCCCACTGTATGAATATAAATTATACATTCTCTGATTGATGGGCTTTTATCATTACTCCTATTTATCTTTTATTACAAAACGTTATACATATCTCCTTGTATGGATGTGTGAAAATTTCTCTGCAGTATATCCCTAGAAGAGGAAATGCTAAGTCATATATATATATATAGTGTGTGTGTGTGTGTGTGTGTGTGTGTGTATAGACAACTTTACTAGATATTGTAAAATTACTCTCAAACTGGTTGTAGCAATTTACACACATCACTGGTACATAAGCCCTTTTATTTTTCCACAATCTTAAGAGCATTTGCTGTTTTCATGCTTTAAATTTTGTCAGTATGTTGAATATGAAATAGTATGTGATTTGTTAAAATCCCTTAATTACAAGTGAGATTAAACTTCTTTTACAGGTTTATCAGCAATGTTTTTAACTCACAAATTACTTAGCAATATATTTTAAATTTTCATACACAGTTTAAAGAAATATTTTTTGCTAATGATTCCTAATTTGGTGGCACTCTCTCAAACATGAAAACAAAGAAAGTCTCCAGACATTGCCAAATGTCCCCTGAGACAAAAAAACCTGTATCCTTACCCTTGAGAACTACTGCTCCAGAAACAAACACTATTCATAGTTTGATGTATAATTTTCTAAAATTTGTAATGAATATATACCTATATATTAAATATGTGTAAATTATGCATTTATTCTGTACATTTTACAACTCTTACATGAATTTCAAAACTGCTGTGATAGTGCATTAGCACTTAAGTATATATACACTTAAAATTTTGAACATAGCAAAACATTGTAAACTTCTTTTAACCTGAATTTCTTTTAACCTTTTGAAATTCTCCCCAGAGGTAATACTTGTCATACATTCGTTTTAATATTCCCAAGTATTTTATTATATAATATTTGATCTATATTAAAAACAAATTATGTAACAGATATATCTATCTTAAAGCAGGAAAATAACTTAAAAATTCCATGAATCCAGGGTGCCTGGGTGGCTCAGTTGGTTAAGCGTCCGACTTCAGCTCAGGTCATGATCTCGCAGTTTGTGGGTTCAAGACCTGCATCAGGCTCTGTGCTGACAGCTAGCTCAGAGCCTGGAGCCTGTTTCAGATTCTGTGTTTCCCTCTCTCTGCCCCTCCCCACTCATGCTCTGTCTCTCTCTGAATCAAAAATAAATTAAAAAAAAAAAACATTAAAAAAATCCATGAATCCATTTAAGAATCACAAAACTGCCAGTACTGCTGAATTCAGGCCATATTTCCCTGTCCTACTCCACTAGAGGTAACCACTACTAACCAACTGTGAGATTTTCATTCCCATATGATTTATTTTAAGATGGTTGGTCACTTACATACCTGTCCCTAATGTGTTATTTTGGTTTGCTATTTTTTAGCTTCATGAAAAGGTGGTCAGAATTCTGAAACTTGCTTTTTTCACCCTCCAGTATGGTTTTATCTTTCATCCATATTGTTATGTCCTATTGTAACATCAGTATATTCATTTTCACTGATAAATATCTGATTAGAGGAATATATCACAATTTATTCATCCCCCACTCTTTACATTGGGGTTTTCTGTTTACCAGCAATGCAACAATGAACATTCTTGTACACGTCTACTTCTAGCCATGGATAAAACTTTCTCTAGGGTTTTATTCCTTCCTTCGTAGTAGTTTTGGTGGTTCTTTTTTTATGATTGATGGTAAGATTTTTTTGGGGTGCCTGGGTGGCTCAGTCGGTTAAGCGTCCGACTTCAGCTCAGGTCATGATCTCACTGTTTGTGGCTTCAAGCCCCGCATCGGGCTCTGTGCTAACAGCTCAGAGCCTGAAGCCTGCTTCAGATGCTGTGTCTCCCTCTCTCTCTGACCCTCCCCTGCTCCTTCTCTCTCTCTCTCTCTCAGAAATAAATAAAACATTAAAAATTTAAAAAAAAAAAAATCTTAGGGGCACATGGGTGGCTCAGTTGGTTAATCATCCGAGTTCAACTCAGGTCACGATCTCACAGTTCCTGAGTTTGAGCACCGCATCGGGCTCTGTTCTGACAGCTCTGAGCCTGCAGCCTACTTTGGATTCTATGTCTCCTTTCTCTGCCCCTCCCCTGCTTCTGCTCTGTTTCTCTCTCTCCTCAGAAATAAACATTAAAACGTTTTTTTAAATAAAAATATTTTAGATAGCAGTATTTTAAAATATGTTATATGTACTACAAATATTTTCTCCTCGTTTTTGGCCTAACTTTTTTTTATTCTCTTCTCTTTATAGTTGCCAGGCATGTTTGTATACCGTTATTTCATACTTTTATAAATATATGTATTTGTAAAATATTTTAAGTTCTGCTTTTTGTATAAATGGTACCATACTGTACAAGTCAACATGTAACTTTTTGTTTTAATAACAAAATTTCTTGAGATGTAATTCACATACCATAAATTTCATCATTTTAGGGTATAGTTGCGTGGCTTTTAGTACATTGACAAGTTGGGCATCAATCAACAGAAACTCTAGAAAATATCCATCACCCTAAAAGGAAACCCTATACCCACTAGCAGTCACTTGTTATTTCCCTGTCCCCCTAGCTCTAGGCAACCACTAATTTATATTCTGTCTCTACAGATTTGCCAATTCTGGGCAATTCATATTAATAGAATCCTACCATTGTGGCTTTTTGTGTCTGCCTCTTTCACTTAGCTTAATGTTTCAAGGTTTATTCATGTTGAAGCATGCATTAGAAATTCATTCCTTTTGTAGCCCAATAATAGTCCATTATATGTATGTACTATATTTTGTTTATCCTTTTTAAGTTAAAAAAAGGTAAATCAAGAGTAAAAGTTAGAAACAAGATATTAGTATAAAAATAACAGGTAGATAATAACAAATTAGAAACTCAACAGGAAATAGCAGATGACTGCAAAGATACAGTGAACTGAAGAAACAATGTCTCACTAAAGCTAATACTAAGCAATAATGAGAATATAAGTTTATAAGAGGCTTATCAGAGTTAAAGTATCATAAGCACCCGGTATTTTCAAAAAAATGGTGAAGATTTTATGAACTTTAGATTGCTTAACTTTAAGTTCAAGATGCATGTTGAGTCTGTAAGGTAATCACTAAAAGAATAGCAAAAGAAGGCATAATTTCTTTTTTTAAATTTTTTAAATGTTTATTTTTGAGAGAGAGAGAGAGAGAGAGAGAGAGCAAGGGAGAGGCAGAGAGGGAGGAAGACATAGAAATTGAAGCAGGCTCCAGGTTCTGAGCTGTCAGCACAGAGCCTGATGTGGGGCTCGAACCCACAAACCATGAAATCATGACCTGAGCTTAAGTCAGATGCTTAACTGACTGAGCCTCCCAGTGGGAGGTGAATAAGTTAGGGGAGAAAAAATAAAATGCAAAAACAACCAAACAAATATTCAAACATAATCAAACCAAAGAATACAATATAGGGATAAGGGGAAGAAATGATAGAAGAACAAAAATATTATTTTAATAAAATGGTAGAAATAAATAAAAATACATTATAAATTATACAAACTGTTAAGTATGTGGAGCCATGGGAATGGCTGCCTAAGACTAGTGGGAATGCTACTATAGAAAATAATTCAGCAATTCAACAATTATTTTCTGAGCAGTTATTATGAGTCACACGTTTTTCTAGGGACCAGAGAAACAGAAGTGCAAATTTTGGCAACACCTCAAGTACAATTGAAGGTAAACAAACACTTTGACCTCATAATGTTTTAGTAAATCAACTTTTAAAAAGCATATAAATGGTAAGCTTGACATTTAGAACAGTTATCTCTTGGGGAGAGGGAGAGGTGTATATGATCAAGAAGAAACACACAGGCAATGTCAAAAATTCTCATTCTTAGCTGGGTGTTGGGTACAGGTATGTTTGTTTTAGTATTCTTTAAACTGTACATGTACAATATAATCATTCTGTGTAGGTCTGATATTTTCATATAAAGGAATAAGAACAACTTTACAAAAGTAATGCAAAGAAAACAACTGTAAGCAATATATGATAATTATTGGGGTGCCTGGGGGGCTCGATTGAGTGTCCAACTCTTGATGTCAGCTCAGGTCATGATCACAGGGTCATGGGATTGAGCCTCATGGGGCTGGCTTAAGATTGTCTCTGTCTCCCTCTGTCACTCTGCCACTCTCCCCTACTTGCATTCTCTCTCTTTCTCTCTCTCCAAAAATAAACAAATAATAAATAAATAAATAAATAAATAAATAAAATGATTATTTTTATACTAAACAATAATAAAAATTACAAAATGCAATCAGCTATAATGAAAACTGACCTAGAGCTAAACTTTAGAAATTTACTCTAGATGAATACAGCATGTCAGTAAGGTAAGCTCATAAATTTAAACAGGAAACAATCTATTTTTGGTCAAAAAATAGCTTCCAAAATTTCTTGAATAACAACCTTAACCTTTGGCAAAAGTGCAAATTTACTAATTGGGCAAATAAATATCCTTAACTCTTTCTAATATCTGAATGATGAATTTAAAAAAAAGTCACTTCTTTACAATCTTCATTACACACTTCCCAACCTAATACAAAGAACATCTCATTAACTGTAATCAGACACCAGGTATGCCGTTGCTCACTACAGCTTTCTTCAAATGTTACAGAAATGGCAAGAGGTAAAGTAAATATCAGCGAAATGGCATCTGTATCCCAAAGCATCTTTCTCAGGTACAAAAATACAGATAGTACAGTAATCCTTTGTCTTCAAGCCAACTAACAAATTGTATACCTATTTGCTGGGTTTACCATGTCTACTTACAGGTTTATTATTAGGATTCAATGAGACCCATAGTATTCATAAAAATACTTTAAAAAATATGGCACTGCAAATAACTATGGTGAACTTATTTTAAAATATCTGCAAAATTAAATCATCCTCAGCCATAAAAGGCCATTTTTCAGACGAGGAATTAAGAGATAAGTGTTCAGTATTAGAAATCACTTTCCAGAATATCCTGATACAAAACTGTCTAAGTAGACTAGTAAAACATAGACGATTTCATGAAGACATTGCCATATATGTATATGTCTTGACAATGCCATTTCCTTGTGAAATTTTATTATAACAATTTCCTAGATGGTATATGTAATATATTTATAGAAGATAAAGGAAACAGATAATTTTATTTCATTTTAAATATTTGATCACGTTGGCCTTATCTGTTACTGAATCTGTCTATAAAGTAGCAACTGAAAGAAGGATCTATTTCTAATGGAATGATACAGATATTATTACAACATAATGTAACTAAACAAAAGGAAGAGTAGCTTAGCAAATATTTGGGTAGATAGGAGCTAATGTGGACTTTGGAAAAAAATTCTTAATAAGTAAGATACAGTTTCAAACTCTGAAAACAAAAAATGCCCTACTAAATAAAGTCATTAGGCCAAGAAAGTATTCTTGAATATGTCTTTGGTGCAAAAAGGTGATTTTATTAAAGCATGGGGACAGGACCTGTGGGCAGGAAGAGCTGCACTGGGGTTGTAACAAGTAACTGATTATCTACCCTCAGGTTGGGAGGGTTAGGGACAGCGTAAATCACTAAGGAATTTTGGAAGCAAGGTTTCCAGGACCTTGAGGGGTTAGTTGTTGTTACGAAAATGCTACTTATTACTGTTCAGTAAAACCTCAGTCATGAGACCCTTCAGACGTGTATCAGGGGGCCATATGCTGGGAGTACGATTGCCAGCATATACCTTGCGGGAGTGGAAATAAAGGAAGTTTCCAAAGGAATTTTTATATGTTAAAGTAGACTTATAGGATCCTGGGGGTTCAGGATTAATGTTAAACCAAGATTCCCTTTTGCCCCTAGCAAAGTGCCATCATTGAGGCAGCTGAGCTCCTAGAGGGACCTCACTCGGCCTGGCTCAAGGACTTGTCAATGGGCTGTAGGCAGTAAGGGAATTTAATTCTTCATTTGCCCTTGTTTTCTACAGGACCAGGGCAGGCACTTAAACCCCCTTACATCTTGATCAGGGTGATATTAGGGCTCCAGGAAACAGAGTCTATAGGTTTCTGGAGATTAGGTGTAGATGATTGCCTTTTTCTTGCAGTTTACTAAGTTATCCATAAACTGAAGGAGACTCCTGTCCTGTCATATATGACTGTGATCACTATCAGTCAACAAAAACAAAAACAAAGAATTTGCTTTCTTTCCTTTCCCCAATTCTTGGGCAGCCAGAAGTGTTGGAGGAATATCTCACATATTCCATCTGGGGGTGGGGTGGGGATGCCGTTAGCCTGTACTTTGCCCTCAGCTTGCCCCACACTCCCTCATCACTAAGAAAGCTTAAATCACATAAAAGAACAAAGGCTGCCAGGCAGTCATTAGCTGGATAACTTTCTCCTTATCCAGAGAAATGGTTGGTATTAAATACTAGATGTTCAGAAATGCATATTAAAGCAACATCAACCTAAAAACAATAACTGCTTATTTTTTAGTTATTTATAGATTTTTTAAACCTCAAATATTCCAGCCACCAATAAAAAGAAAGTCCACATTAGCAAAAGAGAGTCAGGAGTTTGAAAATCTAAAGGAGTTATCTTAACTACCTAATAATTGGAAAGTTTTAATGAACACAAGTGTTTAAACAGTGGTTGGTGTACTAGATATTTCTGTGAAGAAACTTTATCTTGCTGTCAAAATAGAATACACATAAGATTATACAGCACTACAATGTGACATTAAGTGCTGTAGATGTGCAAAATAAGGGAGTATTTGCTCAAACTATAACAGACACAGGGATTGGAACTGAATTAGGATTTGAACAATGGGTAAGATTTAAATAGATTATGGAACGGACATTGGTGTAGGACCAGGGAAAAGTGTGAATATGGGAATAAGCACAATGTATATTTATTGTAGCTACGCATTTTCAAGCATTTTCAACTCCTCCTAAAATGTAAGAAATCTTTATCCACAAAAACTGACAGGAAAGTAGAGGCTGTGGACCATCAGCACCATATCCACTTATATATATATATATATATAAAAGACACAGCTCATTTTTGCTGTGAGCTTTCAGGTAACCTGATAGGAAGAGCTCTAAAATGCTTTTCTACTTTTAATTCTTCCTTTTTAATCACCTTAGGTTTCTTTTACATACAGAAGCTCTCAATACTTTATTCTCCCCAGGACTATTTTTTTGGTGCCTCTAAGTACATTACTGCCATCTTCCTTGTATTTAGTGAGCATCTGACTGTTTTGTTTTTTAGGCTTTAGTTTCCCTTTGCTTTTTAAAAAGTTGAAGAATTATTTCCTTGCTCTTACTGCCTTTATATACACTTTGTCATAATTTATTCCATGTTCCCTTTAATTCTACATTGTAAAACATCACATTTGTCTTATTCCTGCACAGGAGGAAACAGATTAATTTGGTGTCAATTTAGTTACAAAAGGTTTTATTTCTATTTTGTACTTGTGGGTTGGCTGCTCAACCCAAACATAAATAATTAAAACCCAAACTGCCATTCATTTAATTGCAAATAAGTTAACTCTTCAAGAAAGTAATGGCTTTAGTTCTTTATCCTCTAAGAATGAGAACACTTTCTTACTGTTGTTTTATGGAAGAAAAATGGAAATTTAAAGTATTTACCATTTCCAGTTTCTCTGCCTTAAGGCGAACAGAGGGGTTTAGGGAAATCTTCTTTCCTTGTGGTCCATAATTATCAGTCCAGGCAGGGGCAATATCTAAGAGACAACAGGGTGCACGTTAATTGGAAATTTAATTGGAATAGAACTTTTCATTTGACAGAATGTGTTCTGGGTTCCCGCTGTTCAAAAATAATTCTGGCTAATCAGTTGGCAGCTTCCACTTTTGTTTTCATGATTTTTTTTCTTTAAATCTAAAATGTATCATATAAATCAGCTTCACTTAGGCACTAAATGATATAATATAAAAAGAATGGCCAATTACGCATTAAGTCCCATGGGAATATTAATTTAAAAGACAAACATACATCCTACCACTCCCTCATCATCACAATGCCTTACTCCTTGTTAAGTGAAGCCTTTTTTCTTCCAAAATAAGTAAAATCATATTAGGAATTCAAGAAGATCAAGATATTTCTTTGACTGGCAAAAGCGGCTTTGTTATGTCAGTTTTGAAGGTACTATGCAAAAACTCATAAATGCAAATTGTTTCAAGTTTGCGTCTAAAGTATGATAGACTCAGAACTCCTGGAACCAAAAATCCTATTTCTTATTTGACAGAGGGTCATATTTCAAGGAGCATAGATGGACTTTCAAGAGTTGAGTTTTATACACCTCTCACTCATCCTAACACCTTCTCAATCTACACGATTATTTAGATACGCCTTTGTCCTTGCTGCATGCATAAGAGACCACACACTACAAAGGACTAGACCTTGAAAACTTATTCATTTTTTAAAAAATTTTTGGGGGGGTGCCTGTGTGGCTCAGTTGGTTAAGCGTCTGACTTCGGCTCGGGTCATGATCTCATGGTTTGTGGGTTCGAGCCCCACGTTGAGCTCTGTGCTGACAGGCAGCTCAGAGCCTAGAGCCTGTTTCAGATTCTGTATCTCTCTCTCTGAACCTCCCCTGCTCACGCTGCCTTTCTCTCTCTCTCTCAGAAATAAATTTAAGAAACATTAAAATTTTTAATTTTAATTAAAAAAACATTTTTTTAAAAGTTTATTTTATGAGAGAGAAAGTGTGCGCACAGGAGCATGCAGGGGAGGGGCAGAGAGAAAGGGAGACAGAGAATCTCAAGAGGCTTTGCACTGTCAGTGCAGAGCCCGATGTGGGGCTAGAATTCACGAACCATGAGATCATGACCTGAGCCAAAATCAAAAGAGTCGGACAGTTAACCGACTGAGCCACCCAGGCTCCCCAAAAAATTATTTCTTTTAATGTGCCAAAGTTTGCGAAACAAATTCCTGTAATTCATGTCAATCCTTATATCTAAATTGTCACTATTCTAAGTACACTTCTAAATGGTATTTTACTAGTTCTACATAGAAACAAGAGGAAGAGAAAAAACTTTTTGAAATGTCACATCTTTATGCAGTGTTTTAATTTTTTTAAATTTCTCAGAGCATCTGTCTCTAAGTACAAAATGATTTGCATTCTCTTTCTTAAGAACATAAGAAGCGCATATGAAAATAAATAGTCTTCCTCTAAACCTTTAACACATCCTTAACATTCTATGTAAAATCTTGAATATAGCTTATAGGTGTCAAGATCATAAAAAAATGGTTACTGACTTTTAGTTTCAAATGGAATCAAACCTTGAGCAAGAGTGATTTTAGTATAATAGACTTCTGTTATACAATTCTGATAAAAGTTTTGTTAACATGATACTTAATTGTTAGCTATGAGACAAAAAATAGTGTGTATCTATAGATCTATATCTATATTATTTTCTCTTAAGAGAAACTCTGTGCCAAACCTATAGTGTGGCACAAAAGATCGGTGTAGAGTGGTGGAGAAGGCCCAATAGCAGATAAGTCAAACTTTTATTTTTCATTTTTAAGGTATGGATTTGTGAGGCTTGACAATGACCTTCAGCTTGGTGCCTGATCTGCAATTAAAGCACATGAATACTAGGTGGACCCAAACTAACTTAATTATGATTTCAGACCAATAATCTTAATCCTGGGAGTGAATTACTCAGTTCAAGGGTAAATGTGTGGAAAGGTGGGGGGGGGGGGGCGGGGAGAGGGAGAGAGAGCACACAAAGCATTCAACACACTAAGGCCCTCAGTCTCACCTACATTTTCCTACATGTAAGGATAAAAATTTGCTATGTGTAACAGTGGAAATAACAGAAGATTAAATCTTATTTATGCTTACTTTTAGCTAGGCAGTGCATTAAATACTTCATATAGATAAGCTCATTAAGCTTTACTATAACCATAATGACATATATGTTGTTATTCCCATTGAAAAGATGAAGAGATCAAGGCCCAAAAAGGTAGAGAAACTAGCCTATGATCACACAGCTAGTAGGTGACCATGTCAGGTTTCTAATCTCTTGTGACTTCTGGAGCCATTCTTCTTCTTCTTTTTTTTTTGTTTAATTTGTCTGTTTATTTATTTATTTATTTATTTATTTAGAAAGAGTGTGAGTGAGAGAGAGGGCAAGCATGAGTGGGGGAGGGGCAGAGAGCGAGAGAGGAAGAGAGAATCCCAAGCAGGGTCCATGCTGTGAGTGCAGCTCGATCCCATGAACTGTGAGATCATGACCTGAGTGGAAATCAAGAGTCAGCCACTCAACCGACTGAGCCACCCAGGCTCCCCAAAGTCACTATTTTTTAATGTTGTCAGTATCTTTTATCAGGTTTTCTTGGCTATAAAGTAGAACAAATGAATCCACCTTACAGGAATTGTAAAGGTAAAATAAAAAATCATAGAAAACTATGAGCACTACAGAATATTGTTAATATTAACAAAGAAATATATTTAAACAGGAGATTTAATGTAAAATTACACTAACCCACCCATTTAACAATATGCAATCATGGCTTAACAAAATCTCACTTTCTTTCAGACAACCTTCCCCTAAAACTATACCTCTGAGTCAAAACCTTAGGAGGATTTGTGCATAAATCTGGAATGCTTTGGTAATTCAGAATAGCTTGACCTGAAAAGCCTCATAGACAGACAGCTTTTCCCATCTGCCAGTGACATCTCTCAATTCCGGCCTCAAGCTCTTGATTTGCTCCTCTCTAGGGAAGTGAGGATTTTCAAAGGATGGCTTATTATTCTCTTGGATCTTCTCTTTTATTCCTCTTTTTAGAAGACAGAGAAAGTTTAAGAGGGCAGGATCAAAACCATTTGGTTTGTACCATGAACCCTCCATGGTTATTTTTCCCTATCACTATTTTGTTTCAGTTATAAAACCTTAGTGTGGGAGGATTATGGTTTGTGTTACAGTAAAGTTAAAGTAATGATATTTCTTCATGCAATAATTCTTTACTAATTTTTTTAGGAATGTCTTTGGTATGCTTTCAGCCCACTTATAAGATCATTTGTTCATTACCTTATGGCAATAGTAAATGGCTGTGGGTTCTGCAATAAATTTACAGAATAGAATAGTTGTTAAAAACATATTTGACTATTATGTAGATTTTTAAAATTCTAACCAGTTTTACACTTTGGAATAATTTTGAGATGGGAACAGAGGTAGATTTGCCTCAATTAAGTTTAATTTTTGTTGAGGTTAACGTTAAAACTTGTTTACATGTTTTGAATACATACCAGCTGGCCAAAGAAATATAGATGTGACAGTTAAAGGTCTAATTTGGGAACAATCTATAATTAAGTGCTTATAACAGACAAATCACAACACAGATAAGTTACCCAGAGATAATTTAGGGTTGATTTTGTTTTCTTTCCCCCCACAGAAACATCTGGCCTTCGACATTTATGTGAAAGTAAAAATCTAGGACTAACTCAATGCTAATTCTACCCTAGAAAAATGTTGTTTTAATTGCATTTTAATATTTACTTCTCATACAGCTTATGCATTCAAATGTATTTTTCATTAAATCATTTTTCTACTACAAAATATGGTATTGTTTATTTTAGTTACTGATGTAAATTAATTTTATTCATCGCTCTGGGATCCCTTTGCTCTAATTAGTTTGGCCTCCTAGGGTCATCTGACATCGATCTAGCTCCTCCTTAGCTCTTTATATGGTCCATGGTACTTCCTTCACATAGGATAATCTCCTTTAGCCATCAATTGATGTTTACTATTCTTTCTTTAATGTTTATTTATTTTTGAGAGAGAGAGAGAGCACATGAGCAGGGGAGGGACAGAACAAGAGAGGGAGTCACAGAATTTGAAGCCGGCTCCAGGCTCTGAGCTGTCAGCACGGAGCCCGACATGGGGCTCAAACTCACAAACCATGAGACCATGACCTGAGCTGAAGTCAGATACCCAACCAACTGAGCCACCCAGGCGACCCAATATTTATTATTCTTTCAAGACTGGATGATGTCTGACTTTTGCTAAGAAATTTCTGCATATGTCGTGACAAATCCTTTATTATAGTTTTTTGGGCGAGGGGAGGATGCAGAATTGAATTAAAGGATGGGAGCTTTTGCTTCTGCTCTAAAAACATGCCCTGGAATATTATCTGAGCTACACCCTAGTCTGTGAGTTCTGTAATATTAATAATAGCAAAACTTACTGAGCATATACTATGTACCAACTACAGCGCTAAATGCTTGATGTGCATGATTTCACACATGAGTATTAACTCATAAAGACCCAGGAGGAAACTATTTCAAAGTTACACAGCTGATAATTTAGGAACAAAGATATCAACCTCTACATTTGCACATTTGCATTCAGGGCCTGTGCCTTCCCTACACCACACTCAGGCCACTTCTTTCCTCAGTCCATTTTCTTCATGTCTTTACACTGTTTGTGACAAGACAGTATATTCTGAGCATGAAGACCACTCACATCCTGCTCTAGTTAACAAAGAATACTGCAAATAGTAGTTATTCAATAAAATAGGCACATACGTATATATGTTCTAATCTGAATAATGAAGGTTTTTTTTAACTCTGTGTTTTATTTCACCATAGACTATTAAATAGCTCATGGAAAATATCCTAATTCCTTCATAATTCCTACTGAACTATGTTTTCTACATACATGACATAAATGTTTCCTGAATTAATAAAAAACTAAGAGAAGCATCGAGTAGTTCAATTACTTCGTTTCTTTTAAATGTTTATTTTATTTTTGAGAGAGAGAGAGACATAGCATGAGCAGGGGAGGGTAAGAGAGAAAGGGAGACAAAGAATCTGAAGCAGGCTCCAGGCTCTGAGCTGTCAGCACAGAGACAGACGCGGGGCTTGAACTCTCAAGCCGTGAGATCATGACCTAAGCCCAAGCTGAGCGCTTAAGCCAACTGAGCCACCAAGATGCCTCTCAATTACTTTCAAAATTAAGAACACGTTATGTAAATGTATCCTCACCATCGTTTGTTTTTACATTTATCTTTTTTTTCTCATATGAGAAGAAAACAATACATCCAGAGAATGGAAATTAATTATGTTAAGGGGATAATACTAATAAGGTTTCTAAGAGTCCACAAATTCCACTCAGTAAAAGGGCATATAATTTATGGCTAAAGACTGCTACCGATACACCGCTCCAAATCAGACAAAACTACTGTGAAATGCACTATAAATTCCTTTAGTGTGGTGCCTGTGTGCTGTGCTCTGAATGTTTATGTCCTCCCCAAATTCATATGTTGACATCCTAACCCTCAAAGATGATGGCATTAGGAGACGGGGCCTCAGGTCACAAGACGGGAGCTCATAGATGGGACTAGTGTTCTTATGAAAGAGATCGCACAGGTCTTCCTAGCCGCTCCACCATATGAGGCCATAATGGGGAGCCTGCAACCGAAGAAGGCTCTTACCGGGACCCTGCCAACACCGTGATCCTGGACTTCCAGCCCCCACAACCCTTAGAAATAAACGTCTATTGGGGCACCTGGGTGGCTCAGTGGGTTAAGCGTCCGACTTCG
This sequence comes from Hyaena hyaena, assembly GCF_003009895.1. Lineage (NCBI taxonomy): Eukaryota > Metazoa > Chordata > Mammalia > Carnivora > Hyaenidae > Hyaena > Hyaena hyaena. Next base: position 119,649 of record NW_024082232.1, on the reverse strand, counting down.
GCTCAGGTCATGATCTCACAGTTTGTGGGTTTGAACCCCACATCGGGCTCTGTGCTGACAGCTAGCTCAGAGCCTGGAGCCTGTTTTAGATTCTGTGTCTCCCTCTCTCTCTGACCCTCCCCTGCTCACGCTGTCTCTCTCTCTCTCTCTCAGAAATAAATAAAACATTAAAAAAATTTTTTTAATGAAAAAAAGAAATAAATGTCTGCTGTTTATAAGCCACCCAGTCTGTGGCATTTTGTTACAGCAGCCCAAGTGGACTATGATACTATGTAATTTATACTTACTTGTCCTCATTTTGCAATTTTGATCTGGATTAACACCATTAAAAATTAAAATATATAAGTAACAATTTGCATTACAGTTTAAACATATGTAATTAACTTCTCCTTTCTATACTCGTGGTTTTTTCATTGTTGTACTTAATTTTTGGAGATAATTTAAAGGGAAGGCTTTTTTCTTGATATTGAGCCACTAAAAGATACTTTACAGTTTGATAAAATTCTGTCTCTCTGGGTAGGTTACAAAATTAATACTTTATTGTCTTACAAAGTCAGTAAATGATTTCATGGTAATTATAAGCAATAATATTCAATTCATAATACTGATATTCTTTCTAACTTACATTTATAATAATCTTTTCTTACAAAAACATACTTCTTTTCTTAAGCTATATTCCTATCTCTAATAGCTCTTAAAGGTGCACTTAATAAACCTCACCAGTATTTCACTAAAGGACAAGGGAGCCTAGTCTTGATTTAAAGACGAGTTTACATTATTTGGTTTCAATAGTCCGTCAGTTATTATAGCTTCACAGACACCGTTACGATAATGCATCTTAAAATTTCAACTCTTTGTTAAGGAAAATTTCTAATAAAAGTCATAATCTAACAAGAGCCACTGCACAATACATTCATTTTGCTCTTTTATTCATTGAAGGAAAAAAGGCATAATGCACCCTTCTTTAAAGTCTATTAAGTCACATTATGTACTCCTCGTTGAGAAAGAGTAATTGAAAGAAGTAACAGTAAAGAGGAATTAAATGTGCATTTACCTGTATTAGACATATCTGTAGGGCTGTTTTCTGAAGAAGTAATTGGAGTCTGTTCTGTTTTCTTGTATCCAGTTTTTATCTATGAAAGAAAAGGAAGAATATAAAATGTATTTTCTAAAGTAGGTCAAAGACCAGACTAGACGCTCACATTAACATAAAAAGGATGGTTTATGAGATTAAAGCTGTGGTCCAAAAAATATGAAATCTCTAAAATTTTGGTATATTTATCTTCAAACGAAGCATTTCAGAATTAAAGGTAAAAATTACTTTTAGCTCTATCCTGTCCAAGGACAGCAAAATATAAGGCCACGTACCTTATCTTTGGAATGGTATTATAACCCAAATAAAAAAATGTAAGAGGCTGACAGATAATCTTACACTCTGCATCTTATTAGCAGGTACTTGAAACTGAAATTACCTTTGATGGATTTTATCCATTGACTGAAAGTCTACCTGAGTTTCCTATTTTGTTCTATAGCTAACATGGATTTTAACAGTATATGCTCTATTTGTTTTAACTTTGATTTGTCAGGGCACTGTAGCTATTAGTAACTGACTGTCAATTTTGATGTAGAAACTCTACCTTCTGTGTGATTCTACTGGGGTGAGCGAGGTATTAGCATACACACATGAGGGAACCATATCCACCTACATGGGTAATCAGGATTAGCCTCACTGTGCAGGTGAAAAAGCTAAGGAACAAAAAGGAAGACTGCCTGTCTTCAGTCAATAAGAAGATAGGAATCATAATAAACCATATTAGAGACTTTCTGAAAATAAATACGACATGCCTAACACAGTTTTGAGTGCTTTCTAAGGATATTGTTGCAAGGCTGTCCCTCATCATGACTTTCTGGATAAAAGACATACTGACTTGAAAAATTGTATTATTGACACAGCACAGCATAAAATTCTTAAACAGAAAAAAAGAAAAGGTCTCTCAGGTAAATACCAAAATGTTAAAAAATTGCGTTGCCAAAGTTATAATTCTATATGTACATAACAAACGTAAAAATATAGAGAGGATTTATAGGCTGCATAAATATACAGAGAAATGTAAGATTACCTGATTTCTCTTAAAAGAAGATAAAATGGTATCTGTAGTTCGGGGCGTAGATGAGGTCTTTGGAATTAGTATTTCAGGGGCAGACGGAAGAGGACCAAATGTTGAGGCGTGTGGTCCATGCTCTCCTGAAGCTTGTAAAAGGGATGCACAAGATGGATTTTCTAGATGATTGGCATCTGATTTTTGTCTTATGAACGCTATCTCCCAAGCAGATTCTGATCTAGCATTAAAAAGAAATAACTTTATGGATATGTTATGGGTATGGTACAAAAGAATTTTAAGATAATGTTTCACATATTATAAAGGTATACTTACTTTATGGTCTAAAGTATTTAAATCTCCTAAATTACTATTTTTGAGAAGACATGCTAAAAAATTCATTCAATTTTATGGATAAGACAGTTACCTTAACTTGGCTCTGGTAATTATGCTTTTTGCTTCTTCAAAGGATACACCAATCATAGATTCTCTGTTTATTGAGACAAGTTGATCTCCTGGCTTCAAACGTCCATCCTAACAAAAAGAGTAATATATTAAAGAAACTAATAATGATGGCTTAAAAAAACAAACAACTAATTGATGCAACTAAACCAAAGAAAAATTTTAGTGAACAGTCTCTCAAAAAAAAAGTGAAAAGAAAATATTGGACAAAGAACCTCAATAGCAAAAAGTTTTGACTAAAGCCTGGTTTGCCTACATGTGGGTAAAATGGAATGACTCATGCATTCGCAGGCTAAATTTGCACACTATGGAGTCCTGAAGACATACAAGAATACATATATGCTTAAATGAAGACAGAGCCCAGCACACCAAGAAAAGGCCTGTTTTAAAAGCTTGGTACTAGGGTGCCTGGGTGACTCAGTCGGTTAAGCGTCCAACTTTGGCTCAGGTCATGATCTCATGCTTAGTGGGTTTGACCTCTGCATCGGGCTCTGTGCTGACAGCTGGCTCAGAGCCTGGAGCCTGTTTCAGATTCTGTGTCTTCCTCTCTCTCTGACCCTCCCCTACTCGTGCTGTCTCTCTCTCAGAAATAAATAAAACATTAAAAAAAAATTAAAGCTTCGTACTATATATAAGACAGACACAGCTCTGTGATAAAGTAAGAGAAATAATTCTAGAATATATCAGAGTACAAGACTCATTCACTTTAGTTCCTGAGCATTTATGCATCTTTCATCGCACCAAATTGGTTAGGATTCATTCCACAGTAAGATTTAAAAAAAAAAAAAAATTTTTTAATGTTTATTTATGTTTGAAAGTGAGAGACAGCATGAGTAGGGGAGGGGCAGAGAGAGAGAGGGAGACACAGAATCCCAAAGAGAATCCAAGCTCTGAGCTGTCAGCACAGAGCCCGATGAGGGACTCGAACCCATGGACTGTGATATAATGATGCTTCGCCAACTGAGCCACCCAGGTGCCCCTCCACATTAAGATTTTTAAAAATCAAGGATTTTCAGTCAAGGATCCTTTTTAGTTTGATCCTACCTATACTTCCTCTCTTTACTGGATCTGCCGTAACTCCTGTGACGCAGGTCTAGCTGGTTGTACATAGAGCTTTCCTCATGTCCTGCTAAAGACGACAACTTCTTAACAGCTGCCTTGCATTGTCTGCTAAGGCCCAGCTCTGGCTATACTTAGCCTAACCGGGTATACAGAGCCTACTGATTACAAGATTTAATGGATTTGTTAGGCAAGTTTCTCGGTCTTTACCTTTTTCCTTAATTCAAACTGGAAAAGAAGAAGGAGCTCTCTTCATTTTCAGCTCCCAAGACATGTCTCAGTCATCATTCTCAAAGACAGAAAGCAATATTTTTGTAATGAGGAAAGAAGCTTATATGGTTAAAAAAAAAAACCAATTTTCACCCTAATGGCGTTTAAGTTCCACAAATTCAAGGAGATATCTCCCTTCAAAGTCTTATCTAAGATATATTCCTTGGATAACTGATCTTGGATCTGAACTTCATTATATATAATAATGGTAATTTATGGCTACTTCACTACTAAATAAAAACAGCTTTTTTTTTTTTTAAAGATACTTAGTGGGGTATCAGGGTGGCTCAGTCAGTTGAGCATCTGACTTCGGCTCGAGTCATGGTCTCGTGACCCGTGAGTTCAAGCCCTGCATTGGGCTTTGTGTTGACAGCTCAGGGCCTGAAGCCTCCTTCAGACTCTGTGTCTCCCTCTCTCTCTCATCCCTCCACTCACTCGCTCTCTCTCTCTCTCTCTCAGAAATAAACATTAAAAAAATTAAAAAAGAAGAAAGATACTTAGTGCTACCTCTTACACTGAATACTAAGTACATAGGAAAATAAATCTAAAATATTTATCAAAAATTTTATGGAAATGTTATTTCAAATACTATGTAAAAGACACTATAACCTAAATGTATGACTCGACAACTCTTCTAAATTCTGAACATTATTCAAAATATTAAACCAAAAAAAGAAATTTGATTTTAAAATACACAAAATTTGTAAATTTTGACTTTATTTAAATACAACTAGGAAAGTCTGAGAACACAACACAGTGCTACATTGACAAGTGCTTCTTTTTTTTCTCTTTTACTGACAAACGTATGAGGAGTAAAACACAAAAGCAACGCTGGAAAAGAAGCAAAGTACCTACCAGAAGGATACTATGTATTCAGTAAAATGAAAGAGCTTTTTAAATAAGATTTTATAAACACAGTTCTGTAGTTGCCTGGGCCCAAACCTTATTTGGCCAGAGTTTGGCTACATATGCATTTAAATCAACTCTACCCAGACATACTTAGATGTTTATGTATATTAGCCTGTCATTTAATTTGCTAAATTTTCGTTTTAGGACAGTTATCTACTCAGGGTTAAGATGAAATAGTAACAAGCAAGAAAAACAACCTTTCTGCCACAGGCAAAACAATAAGGCTAATAATAGGGGAGAGTAAATAAAATGCTCGAGGGCTTATTTCCAGGAGGAAGGTGGGGAATGGATCACAGAACAGATACAGGAACCTGAGTAATACCTAAATCTTCTACTTCTTAAGTCTAAGTAACTCTAAGTGAACTCAAAGCAGGCTCATAGGCGTTCATTCTATTTTTATGCTCCGCTTATATGTGTCAAATGTCACATCATAAAAAAGAAAAGAAATTCTCCATCCGCCCCCCCAAATAAAAAAGAACTCCTTACATCTACTCCAACAATGTGTTTAACTATCTGAATTACATTTGGTTCTAGTTTCCAACACTGGTATTGGAAATAAGGGTCAAATAGAGAAAATTTTAATCTAATTTTAAAATGAATTAATAAATGAAATTAAATAAACGTCATTATTAAACCCAGCTCTAGACCATTTGGAGTCTACAAAATAGCTCTTTATTGAAATCAGTTTAATAAGGTAGATTACAAATAGAATTTGATGGCTGTACTACTACTGACTTTATCACAAAGCCTGGCAACAATTTAGGGAGACAAAAGGGAAAAATTAAGAAAGCCCTGTTTCACTGGAGCAAAGCTTTAGGACACTAAGAAATAGGGGCGCCTGGATGGCTCAGTCGGTTAAGTGTCTGACTTCAGCTCAGGTCATGATCTCACGGTTCGTGGGTTCGAGCCCCGCGTAGGGGCTGACTGCCAGCTCAGGGCCTGGAGCCTGCTTCAGATTCTGTGTCTCCCTCTCTCTCTGACCGTTCCCTGCTCATGCTGTGTCTCTCTCTCTCAAAAATAAATAAACATTAAAAAAAATTAAAGGACACTGACAAGGAAAAGAAAAAGAATTTTTTTAGAATCAGGGAGGCAGACGGTACATACTGTCAGATGGCAATTCTTCCATTTGGGCAGGGCCATCCAACACAGTGGACAGAAGAGGAAAGGGCATGAGGTTGGGCAGCCACACAGACCCGAATGCCAATCTGAGCTCTACGACTTGCTAGCTAGATGTTCCTAAACAAATAGAGAGAAAGAGAGGAAGAAAGAGAGTGAGAGAGGGGAAGGGGGCTGAGAGAGGCACAAGAGCTCATCCACAAGAAACACAGACCTGAATTCAAAATGATTTGAGGGAGTTCCTGTACCCGCTTATCTTACATACATGACAACTGGCTGTCGGGGTTGCAGAGAAAAAGGCGACTGACAACAGGTGGGCAGGGCACCTGGGTGGCTCGGTCAGTTAAGTGTCTGCCTTCAGCTCAGGTCATGATCTCACAGTTTGTGAGGTGGAGGCCTGCCTTGCGCTCTCTGCTTTCAGCACAGGGGCTGCTTCAGATCCTCTGTCCCCACCTCTCTCTGCCCCTCCCCTGTTAGTGTGCTCACGTAGGCTCTCTCAAAAAAATAAATAAATGAACATTAAAAAAAAAAACATGTAGGCAATAGGGTTTCAGCTGACCTATTATCTTCCACATTTTCCTCTTAGACTATATAGTATTAGCAGTACAGAAGGAAAAGCTCTCATGAACACAATTAAAGTATCTCATATTAAAGCACAATGAGGTACCGAAGTAGCATTTTCCAGCAGGACAAGAATCAGAGAAGGGCAGAAGAATAATGCCTTCTAACTGTGGCTTTTCGTTTGTATATATTTTTTTCCTTTCTAAAGAGTATTTACAGTGGTAGGTTTTTTTTTTTTTCCTTTGCCTCCTAGAATAAGATCTTAGCTGATCATGTGAATTTCTGAACCTGTTTAAAAGTCAGAACCTGCAAACTAAAACACAGCTATTTCTGTAAAAGTCTGGCATTCAAAACCAGTGAATCTTGCCCCAGTTGGATTAATGTATATGTGAAGATACTAACTTCGGGGACATGCCGAGGCCTCTTCCACACTGTCTGGGTTCTGATTCAGCAGTTACTGAGCAGCTGCACAAGGCGTCAGGCAAGGCGCCAGGCACTTTCACATGCCCACCTTCAGGGTTTGCATCCTTTTGCATTGACATTTACAAAGATGTTGAAAGTAATAACATATCCCTGGCCATTTAAACACTTCTGTTAAAAACTACCAGCACTGTTCATTTATAATGACCATTATATAGTTTTCTAAATAACATGTTACCATGTTATCAGAAACCATTTATACAGCCTGACTCTGATTTAACTAACTCACGATTCTTAAATACTAAGGTATATTCCCGCAAGACTTCTGGTTCCTTTCCCATTACTTTCAGAAACTGTCATCTTCTTTTATTGCCAGTTATTAATGTGAATGTAGGCAAGTCACTTAAACTCTGAGATTCCATTCTCTTAGCTGTAAAGTGGAGATAAATACCTATCACACAAGGTTGCTATTAGTAATTAGGTAACATATATGAAATTCTAGCACATTGTAGGTGTTAAAGGTGAGTTGAATCAGAATTCCATGCCTGCTGTAATTTTCATATTGATAACAAATTTAATCCTGTTACTCCTCAAATTAAGAACCTTTAATGGCTGCCTAGGGGTAGGAAAAGTTGAAAGTCCTTAACTTCCCAGACCCAGCACAACAGACTACCTACAATCTATTCTCCAGCCTCACCATCCACCCTCCCTCCTCATATAAATTCTTCATTCTAGTCTCAGAACATGTTCTTCACATCACCTACCCTACCACTTCTCCACCCAAGGAACTGGCACTTAAACTTCACTGCCAAGTACAAACATTTGCTCTGTGGTAAGTTTGGCCCAATCACCTAGAATTACTTCATTGTTCATCTCTCTCCAAAGGCACTTTTACTGATCTCAGTAACTACACTGGTTTTTTTCAGTTGGCCAGAACCATGTCCTTTTCATGGTTGTTTCCCCCAGCCAGGTACAGAACAAACCCACAATAAATTAATCAGGGCCAGAAAACAGTCTAAGGAAATTAAGGTGGCTTAGACAGTAGTAATAATAGCAAAGGGGAAAAGAGAGTGACTTGTAAAGTGAACCCTCTTGGGCTGATACTTCTTTAGCTCCCATTGATGGGACTAGTTCCTCAACACTGTGTCATCCAGAGGCCTTGGTCTGAGTCCCACAGTTAGGCTCAGCACACTCTGAAAACAGACTTCCTCTGAAAGATAAATATGTCCTACTTTGATCCTCTGTGAACAATGACTAACTATTAGTATCTACATCTGTGTGAGTGTGGTCTTCACCTACAGGATTTGACCAAAAAAACCCCCAAAAAACTCCTGAATTTATCAAATTTAAGATGACATTGACTGTAAGATGACCACTGTTTTACATAGCACTAAGAGAAGAAAATGCTGCCATTACACTATGAAATTGATTGTAAGACGCGTCCTGGGCCCGGAGAGCTCCCAGGAGCCAGCACCTGGCTTGTCGTGTCACCACCAGACCCTGTCTGTAGACAAGAGCTGGGCGCGGGCTGAGCTCAGGAAGCGTTTCTCAAACGGGAAGGGGAGGCAGAGGTTGAGGGCGCCCATTCGTTACCCCAGGAATAACGAATGGCCTACATGGTGTGAAGATTTCTGGACATTAGGGATGAAGATCCTGGACGTTTCTGGACTTGGGGGAGGGACATGGCTGTATACAAGGATTGGACGTCCGAGACTCATCAAACCCTCAAAATCATCAAGACGATGAATCTAGTGCTCTCTGTCCGACCAAACTACTCCTTACGTGTGAGGATAGAGAAAGGCGTTCAGGGTCACTGACAGTCTCACCAGGGGCCCCGGGGCGGCTCAGTCTGTTGAGCGTCTTGATCTCGGCTCGGGTCGTGATCTCACGGTTCGTGGGTTCGAGCCCCACAAAATGCTGCCATTACACTATGAAATTGATTGTAAGACTCATCTCATGGAGCTTATACATATGTGCTTTAACGGAGGTCTTAGAGTCAGGTTGGAAGAAGAGCTTTTGATCACCGCCTGCTTTCCTTACACTATTCACAGAAAAACAGAGAAAGAAAAACATGTGAAAACTTCAGAGAAAGTTTGTGTCCAGAATATATCACAAAGGACAAGGGAAGAGGGGGACTCGGTAAGGAGCCAGATGATGGCAGGGGGAAGGGGAACAGGCAGATTAGGAACTCTCAGAAACATGACAAAATGACTAAGGGATCATTCATTCATAAATATTAATGGAGCAATTAGTATGTTCCAGGCATCCTACTGGGGAAGAAGGATATTATTGTGAATAAAATCAGATAGAATCCTTCCACCTAGGAAACATACTGTCTTGTGGTTCAGACAGAGTTGATAACACAAGTATAGATAGGGATGTCTGTTTACAAACAGAAATAGGAGATATAAAGGAAAGAAACAGGATCTAGGAGCACATATAGGAAAAAAGAGCCGGCCTAAATTGGAGGGCACCAAGAACACATTCCTTAGGAATTAGTTTTTGAATAGATATTTGGAAGTCATGGAGGCAGCAGCATGAGTGTGTTCAGAGTCAGAGGGTACAGCATATGAGAAAGAACTTCTAGAAACTGAAAAAATACCACTCTGGAAGCATAAAGATGGAAAGCCAGAGAAGTATAAGGCAGAAGTCATGTTATACAGGCAACTGAATATTAGCAAGATAGGCTGAGGAGGAAGTAGCATTGTGCATGAAAGCAGACAAAGCTATTGTGAGGTCTGATTAAATGCCATGCAATGGTGATGGAGATCAAGAAGACTGATAGGTTCAAGTGATTTTTAGAGAGTAAAAAAGTCAACAGCTTGTGCTGATAAAACTGGGTATGAATGTTAAGGGAGAAGAAGTAGTTAGGATGTTGTTAGGTATTCTAACTTTGTACAACTGGAAGGTGTCATTCACCAAGTCTGAGAACAGAGGAAGAAGCTCTCTTTGGGAAGAGATGGGCAGATGAGGGTGTGGTGTGAATATCATGAGTCTTGCCTCAAATGCAGTGAGTTTGAGATGCCTTAAGGAGATCAAAGTGGAAATGCTCTCCAAGCAATTGGATATGTGAGTATGAAGCTCAAAGGAGAATCTCAGCCAGAAAAAGGTCTAAGAACACTAAGGACTCCAGACTGATATCCAACTGGCTAGTGGGGTGAAAAGGGCCTTGGACTTCTCCTATTTCCTTAACTCAGTACCTAGTACATCTATTCTCATCCTATAGGCTCTCTCTAACACTTTGAGCTGGGAGAATCTTCCCTTCTATTGCAACTGGAAGAACTATCAAGATGCCCCAAGTTTCAATATGTTTTTCAAAGAAACACGGTATTTTGGTTATTGAGCCAGTACTGTATTTTGTATTTACCAGTAGAAAACATTTGTGCATGTGTAAGGGGGTGGGGTGGGGTTCAGGCAGCTAACCATGATTAATTAAAGAAGATTTCTTCTGAGTTCCAATAGCCCTCTAACATATGAAGTTTGGGAATATAAATGTAGTATAATCCATCTACAAGCTTGGGGATTACCTATATTGTAGTTCTAAAACAACAGAATATTATAATTAGAGCAAGTGAAAGCACTCATATGCATTTAAAAATATTAAGTTGCTCAGTTCAGCAACTTAGTAAGGATGATCTTATGAGCCTGTGTTTCCTATTGTATGAATACGTCTGTTATGCAGAACTTTTGCACAAATTAGAAATTTATTAACATGCCTAAAAGTATTTAGAACACAGTAAATGCTATTATTAATAAAAATATTAAAAATAAAAATTGCATCGGGGTGCCTGGGTGGCTCAGTCCATTAGGCATCTGACTTTGGCTCAGGTCCTGACCTTGCAATCTGGGAGTTGGAGCCCTACATAGGGCTCTATGCTGACAGCTCAGGGCCTGGAGTCTGCTTCAGATTCTGTGTCTCCCTCTCTCTCTGCCCCACCCCCACTCACATTCTCCCTCTCTCTCTCAAAATAATAAATATTAAAAATATTTTTTAAATGAAATAAAATGGCATCAATTTGTATTTGCAGAATAAATGTGAATGTAACCCTCTATCTTGAGGAAGTATACAAAAATAAGTGTAAGCATTGCAAGTGTACTTATTCTTCTCTCTCTCCACCTTTATCTGTTTAGAGGGTTTTCTTCCTTTGGACTTGACCAGTTACTGTCAAGAACATTAATAACTCTGTGCTGCTCTCTAGTGGTAAATATAGAATATAGCCCATTAAATGACTACTTTTTGATAGCCTTCCAAACAATGAAATTCTAAGAAAAATCAAGTATGTAATTTCTCAGTTTGCTACCACTGATAGCAGATGAAATATCACTCAGCAGGCTGTCAATTTATTATTTTTAATTACAAATATATTTCATGGGAATAAAAAAGCACAAACTGATGGTTATCATAATAGCAAATTTTTATCACTTGTTAGATACCATGATCTATTATTGCAGTGTATGAAGTGTGGACTAAGAAATAACTCGGCTATAGTGAACACACACACACACACACACACACACACACACACCCCTCAACTAGTCATAAACATCTCAAGTCTTACAAGACTAATTTCATTTTTTGTTTGAATTTGTTAAACTTTAGCATTTAAGTATACTTTTATTTGGTTAATAATTTAAATTCAATAGCTAAAAGTCTGTATTATTATTATATATCCTAAATTTATTATATAACACTTACAACATAGTAAGTGTTTCCTATTATCTTGACAAGCTTGAAACAATGGAAATCATTTCTATTATTTTGGAAATTATTGGTGAAACTAATTTTTTTCCTAATAAGTGAAAAAAAATCCAGTTGCCTAGACAAACTGCTTGCTAAACAAGTGTTTGGAGTGAGGGTGGAGGTAAGGGCGGGACAATTTATTGAACCAAAACAACTAAAAGAACAATATGAATAAGCTTAATGTTAAAAGGATTCTTTCTCGTGCTCTATAACTTGATGTTAATGCAATCATTTTATTAAATTCTTCATATCCTATACCTCTCTGAAAAGGACTAGAGGCAGTTTTCAACCAAAGACAGATAAATCACATTAGTAAGACAAAAATGGGAAATGAAATTCAGGAGAAATGAAAATGGAAATATAGTAACTAGTTTGTTAACTAAGTTGCTGATATTGTACTTCAAATTTGGATCTGAGTATCCTAGCAACGAGAGCGAAAAGAAAATCATGATTTATATATTTCTTATAACAAAGAGGGGAGTAAGGCTTTCTATTTCGTAAAAAAAAAAAGAAAAAAGAAAAAAGAAAAGAAAAAAGATACTTCCTGGTCTTAAGTCTAAATCTAATTTCTCACGTGGGCAACTAATGAGTGATATAATTAACAAACTCAACAATAACTACCGCAAATTCAGAAATGAGCAGATTTTATATGCTGACTTTGTATACTTTACATTTAGGAGAGGCTAAATGAAGACAGTTCCAGCTTAAGTGATCTGACTTAATCCCAACTCAGAGCAGTGGAGAGATAACGTGTCTTCAAATACAATTTCTCACAACCAGACTTTGGATAAGAGTTAAATAGCACATAATTAAAAATATATAACCTTAACCTCTTTTAGTTAAAGAGTCTGAAATCTGGGGGCACCTGGGTGGCTCAGTTGGTTAAATGTCTGACTTCAGCTCAGGTCATGATCTCACTGTTTGTGAGTTGGAGCCCCGTTGGGCTCTTTGCTGACAGCTCAGAGCCTGGAGCCTGCTTCAGATTCAGAGTCTCCCTTCTCTCTCTGTCCCTTTCCTGCTCGCACTCTGTCTCTCTCTCTCTTTCAAAAATAAATAAACATTAACAAATTTTTTAAAAAATTAAAAAAATAAAAGAATCTGAAATTTGTCATTTTCCAATTTATTTCATATTTACTTCCTATTTAGTTGTTAGGTTAAAGCTCCTTGAAGGTAAAGGCCTATCTTCCAGTTCTTACAAGATCTTTTACTGAGAAACAGTCACCGTGGACATTCAATTAATACTAAAAAGTTACTGATGTAGTAGGAAAACAAACCTCACCACTAGTGGTTTTGGTTTTTTGGTGAAGTGTTATTTCTATTTTTACCTTATAACAGTCTCCTCCAGGAATGATTTCCTGAATATATACCAAGGGACCTTCATTCCGGTTAATTCCTCCAAGGATCTTCAGACCAAGGCCTGTTTCCTTGGTAACTTTAATCATCTGAAAGGCAGGATCCCTAAGATAAAATACATTAGCACTCACAGGTTAGCCTAGAGATCTATGCCCACTTTTTCTTCAAACTACTTGTTAAATCAAATTCTTAATCTAGATAACCCCAAATACTCAGTACATATCAGTAACAACACTTAGAAAAGTATGATGATAGGAAAACAATCAAATGGATTCTGTTATCTGTATTATTTATTTTTTCTATAAAAACAATCAAGCCATAGAAGAAATTACTGCAGTAATGCTTATTTCTCTGTGTATAATGAAGACAAATACCTTCAACATATAATTTAAATAAATTTAAAGATTTATTAAAGGTAATTGAACAGATTTTCCTTTAGCTTCTTAGACTACACTGAAGGATCCCAAAATTAAAGATTTTATTGAGTTAGGTAAGTAACTTCTTAAAAGATATGTTTGCAGCCACTTAAAGCAAAAGAAGTATGACCTTCATTTGAATCACAAAAAGAAAAGTTATCTTTTTAACTTTAGAAGAGTATTTTCTGATAGAAAGCACGTGCTCATTCATAAAAGAAGGAGGGGCACCTGGGTTGCTCAGTCGGTTAAGCGTCCAACTTCAGCTCAGGTCATGATCTTGCAGTTCATGAGTTTGAGCCCTGCATCAGGCTCTGTGCTGACAGCTTGGAGCCTGAAGCCTGCTTTAGATTCTCTGTCCCTACCCACTCTGACTCTGTCGCTCACTCTCTCTCAAAAATAAATAAATATTTTTAAAAATGTTTTTAAAAGAAAAGAAGGAACTGTGAAAAGAATTCTACAAAAAGTATACCCTCAAATTGTGTTTCTGAACACTCTAGTCAGAGCAGAGACTTATACTGGTCAAACAGGGCTTGAACCCAGTTTGAAATAAGGCTTAGGACTTCCTGCTTACATATGATGTACTGGGGTTGTGCTAAGCAATATACATATATTATGCCATTCAACTTAGTATGTATACAACTCCTAAGATCATTACCCTCATTTTTCTAAAAGCACCAAAATCTGGGAAAGTAAACTTGGTGGGCTAAGATTATAAATCCGGAGAACAGCAATAGAAGCCCAGTTTGCATTACTCTAGAGGCAAAATTTGGTGTCAGATATGCTTTGTGGTGGTATTAAAGCCAGTGAAGAATACTGGAGCTATCTTCACACATATCAAAAAACTGAAGGGGCGCTTGGGTGGCTCAGTCAGTTAAGCGTCTGACTTTGGCTCAGGTCATGATCTCATGGTTTGTGGGTTCAAGCCCCGCATCGTGCTCTGTGCTGACAGCTCAGAGCCTGGAGCTTGTTTCAGATTCTGTACCTTCCTCTCTCTCTGACCCTCCCCTGCTCAGGCTGTCTCTTTCTCTCTCAGAAATAAATAAAACATTAAAAAAATGAAAAAAAAAAAAACACCCTGAAACTGGTATTTAAAAAGTTGACCCGTATATTAACATATGATTACAGCTTTTAGAAAAAGCTTTCTTAGCTTCTGCCACAGAAATTCTAACTGTATCTTTAAGAAAGCATGTATTCAAAAGTTAAATAATAAAAAAGACAGAATGAAAAAAATGAAAATACAAAATAAAACCCCACAAAAGTCTCATAAGCCTCCCTGCTTTTGAATATTTTGTTCTCTACACAGGACATTGTTCACAGTCGCATTATACTGAATGAAGCTCTGGTGTTGGATGGCCTCTCTAGTTACTAGGGCAATGGTGGAATAGCTAGAAAAAGAGGCAGAAGGGACTAGGTCCACAATGTTTCACTGTTACAGTTTTCAGAAGCTCAACCCACTCTTGATGGAATATTAGGTTGTAAGGGCAGAAAGAAATGAAGCCTAGAAATGAGAGAGAGGAGGGGTAGAGGGAATTAAGGTATCTCATTAGGTACCCCCTAAAACCTCTTAAACCCTCCAAATGCAAATTTCCTTCAATGAGGACACACATAATCTCCACCATACTTTATTGCATCAGTAAAGGATCCCTCTTTTTATAATTGTCAACCGAAATTCTATATTTCATACAGCATTTACTTGCCAGGATCCTTGTGTGAAAACTCCCTTATGTTAAGAATTTATATTATTTTGGGGCGCCTGGGTGGCTCAGTCGGTTAGGCGTCCGACTTCAGCTCAGGTCATGATCTCATGGTTTGTGGGTTCGAGCCCCATGTCGGGCTCTGTGCTGACAGCTCGGAGCCTGGAGCCTGCTTCAGATTCTGCATCTTTCTCTCTCTGTCCCTCTCCCTCTTGTATTCTCTCTCTATATCTCAAAAATAAATAAATGTAAAAAAAAAATTAAAAAGAAAAGAATTTATATTATTTCCTTTTTTTAGCTATTAGAAATTAAGTTCTGCTGCTCCACTTTAATCACAGAGAATTACAAGTTAAAACTAGGCAGAGATATTGCTATTCGCCTATCAGGTCAACATAAAACTTAAAACTTTAAAAAAAATTTTTTAATGTCTATTTATTTTTAAGCGACAGAGTACAAGCAAGGAAAAGGAAGGGACAGAAAGGGGGATACAGAACCCAAAGCAAGCTCCAGGTTCTGAACTGACTGCCCAGAGGCTGATGTGGGGCTCGAACCCACCAGCCGTGAGGTCATGACCTGAGCCGAAATCTGACGTTTAACTGACTAAGCCACCCAGGTGCCCCAAAAGTTAAAACTTTGACAATCTACTCTGATGACAAGGCTGTGGAAAAAGAGGTATTTTTGTACTTTGTTGATAGGAATGCAAAACGGCCTAACTCCTAATGAAGGAATCTGGGAAACTCTAAATTTACCCTCTGATCCAGAAATCCCATGTCTAGGAATTTATCCCAAAGATACTCTGGCAAAAAATACAAAATGACGTGTATACTAGTTATTTATTTTGGCATAATTTGCAATCTTCAGAAATTGCAAATAATGGATGTCTATCAATGAGGTGCTTGCTGAATAAAGTCTGGTACCTTGACAGGATAGACTACTACATAGTTACAAAATGTACAAGGAAGACATTTATAGGCTGATATGAAGTGATCACCAGGAAAGAATTTTAAGTTAAAAAAAAAAAAGGCAAGATCAAAGAGTATATATAATATACTACCTTTTTATCAAGAATATTCTCTCAAGTGGAACGTGGGAGGTGGAGCCTGGATGCTGGGGCCATTTTGCCTCAGTCATACAATTCTTTCCCAGGGGCTTGATTTTGCCTTAAGTAGTTGGACAAAACTCCGTGCTGTCCCAGAAAGTAAAACTCTTCAGCACCAGAGCATAAAGCTCTGTGCATGGAGTTCTTTGCATACCACAGATGAGCCTGGCTGGTGACCCCTGGAGACTAGAGCTTTCCAGAGCTCTCAGAAGGCAGTGTCAGAGAAAGACATCCTGAGTTTAACCAGCCTGACACCCTTCTCCAGGGAAGACCTGTGAACCTGAGCTGAAGGGCTAATGTGCACGTGTTTACTATAACAGCTTTGAGGAAAAAAATATGACCATATATACACATACACACACATATGTATATATATAACATGTGTATGTATTTATATGTATATTATTTCCTTATCCAAAAAGAAGCACTGAAAAGGAGCCAAAAATAAAAATAGTTATCTACAGAAAGAAAGAGGGCACAGACTGAATGCAGGACAAGGACGACTTTTTCTGTGTGTTACAGTTTTGCAAAATGGACACGAGTTCTTCCCATCGCTGTCTGGATGCCCTTTGGAATGTGACTTTACTGTTCCTCCCATTAAAAATAAAGTCTATATCTATAACCCTTGAATTTGGATTTGGTTATCTGAATTGCATCAGCTGATGAGAGACCAGCACGTATAAGGGAAATAGACATTTGAAAAACACTTGGGCTTGTTGCTGGGAACCATTCCTCCATAATGTGAGAAAGCCTGAGCTAGCCTCCTGGAGGATGGGACCAGGAGAATGAGAGTCATCCAGACTTTGCAGACGATGCCCCAGAAATGTGAATGAGGCCATCCTATGCTATCCAGTACATACCAGAACAACTGCCGAGCCAACCCACCAAATCATAAGAAAAAATAAATGCTTGTTGTTTCAAGGCACTTTGGGTGGTTTGCTACTCAGCAAAAGTTAATCTTACATTATCTTATTTTTATACTTGGATCGTAAAATATTTTAGATATTCAAAAAATCAGATCAAATTTTTTAAAAAGCAATTTCTATAAAGAATTATAAAAAAGAATGCAGAATTTATCCCATACATTGATTGACATTGGAACGTAATTATTGATCAACTTCCTTAATTACTGCTACCTTAGACCAGCTGGCTATATAAAATTTTCAACCAAAAGCTCATTAACATTCTGCATATTTCAAACTATGTAGCCCAAAACATATTAAATTTAATTTGAAAGTTACTTTTCAAGTAGACTGGATGATACCACAGCAGATGTATTTTTATTCATGATTTTACCACAGGAGCCTTGGATTTAACTACTATGTATGAAGAACTTGATGAAGAGTCTAGAAATTCTTCTTTTCCTAAGAATAGAGAAATAGAAAACAAATTTTCATGCCTTATGAGTAATCAAATTTGATTTCAATTTTGCATAAAAACATTACATACACTTGGTATGTAAATGATATGCATCTATATAAACGTATTAGAGGTATTTTATATATTTTGGACTTATGATACTTTTAGTCATTGTCAATAATATCTAAGAAATAGACAGTTCTCCAGATAGATAAATAAATAGATAGATACAGCTATAGCTATAGGGCTACATCTACATCGTTATCTGTATCTATTTAAAATTGGCATTTTCTGGCAGAGGTGAACCACCCTAAGCTTTAGGTAACAATTATAGCTTCCACCGTTAATATGCTTAAAAATCACGTACTAATAAAAAATTGACAAATATCTCTTGTGAGAACAAAGCTAGAAAGCTTTTTTTAATGTTTTTTTTTTAATGTTTACTTACTTAGTTTTGAGAGGCACAGAGAGAAAGCGCACAAACAGGGGAAGGTCAGAGAGAGAGAGAGGAAGACACAGAATCAGAAGCAGGCTCCGGGCTCTGAGCTGTCAGCACCGAGTCTGACATGGGGCTCAAACCCATGAACCATGAGATCATGACCTGAGATGAAGTTGGATGATCAATCGACTGAGCAACCCAGGTGCCCCACGCTAGAAAGTTTATAGTCAGAATATCTTTAAGATAATTATACAATACACTGTTGAAAAAAACCAGAAATTCCTACTGTCTTACCAGCTATCTTGAGGGACTTCTTGGAGATCCTATATTAGTCTGATTCATATTACTCCACAAGCTCCTTAAATACTTTCCTGTGAAAAGAAAAAAAAAAAAATATATATATATATATATATGATTTTAATGTCTCATGTGGTTCCACTGTGAAAATTAAAAAGAATGGTGCAGTTTCATTTAATTAAAAAAGATGTATTTGAACAGAGGTTTACCATTTCTGCATAAGAAATATGGATAAAGTACAGAAACTTAAAAGACCTTAGGAACATTTAGCACAACCCTCTTACTAAGGAAATGAATAGCTAGATTAAGAAATTGTGTGCTTTCCCCACACAAGAGAGAAATAGTGGTTGTTTTTCTAGCTAGCATTCAGGGTTCAAAGTCTAGAGTGTGGACCTTGACATCAGGTAGACCTAGATTACAATTTGACCTTCTAGGCTTCTCCAAGACTTAGTTTCTTCATAGGTACATACAGTAACTACCTTGACTGTAGTGATGGTATTACAAATGATACACATGTCAAAACTTACCAATTTTCTCACTATAAAAATGTACTGTTTGCCATAAATCTATTATATCTTAATACAGCTAAATTTCTTATTCTTTTAATGTTTAATCATTTTTGAGAGCAAGAGAGACAGAGTGTGGGCGGGGGAGGGGCAGAGAGAGAGGGTGACACAGAATCTGAAACAGGCTCCAAGCTCAAGCTATCAGCACAGAGCCCAATGCGGGGCTCAATCCATGAACCCTGGAATCATGACTTGAGCCAAAGTCAGACCAACTAAGCCACCCAGGTGCCCCAATAAGGCTAAATTTTTTTTTTAATCTGATTTTCACTTAAAGTTGCCAGAGGGGCAGGGGCTGGTGGGGTGGCAGTAGAGATGGGCAAAATGGGTGAAGGGGAGTGGGAAATACAGGCTTCCAGTTATGAAATGAGTAAGTCACAGGAATGAAAAGTCCAGCAAAGAGAACATAGTTAATGATGTTAACATAGCATTGTATGGCGACGGAGGGCAGTTACACTTGTGGTGAACACAGCATAATGCATAGTTGTGGAGACACTACGTTGTATACTGAAACTAATGAAAAACATGTGTGTCAACTATACTTCATTTAAATTTTTTTTAATACAATTCTCTAAAAAAAAAAGAGGAAACCTTGGCATGTATCTTCCTTCCCTACAGAGAGCCCACTGTATCAGCTCATAATATACATGAGTAAATGGGAGAAAGCCATCAGATGAAATGTTCAAGTTTCTGGAAGACAAAAAACAGACAGTGAGGTGATAATGGATAAAAGAGAAGATGAAGATGAAAATTAGGGCAAGGCGGGGCGCCTGGGTGGCTTAGTGGGTTAAGCGTCCGACTTTCGCTTAGGTCATGATCTTGCGGTTCATGGGTTTGAGCCCCGCGTCGGGCTCTGTGCTGACTGCCAGCTCGGAGCCTGGAGCCTGTTTCAGTCTGTGACTCCCTCTCTCTCTCTGACCCTCCCCTGCTCATGCTGTCTCTCTCTCTCTCCTAGAAATAAAAAAAAAAAAAAAGAAAATTAGGGCAAGGCTTCTTAAATATTTTTGAGTTTGAGCATACACAGAGAAATCAGGAAGATGTGTACGCAGCACCAGGGTAAACAGAGGTGGCATGCTACATACCCCTTTGAGGAGCTGAGGGGAGGTCAGGAACTCAGCACACCAGTAACTGATTTGAAGCAAAATTCTGGCCTTGGAAACAGCTGGACGGAAATGCAGGAGGAACCTATCTTGCAGAATCCCAGGTAGGCTGAGGACTTGGAGACCCAAAGTTCTAGGGAGAGCAAAACTGAGGCACAGAACTAAATAAAATGAAGGGGATTATCCCAGCCCTTCAATAACCACTGAATGAGGAAGAAATCACAGATTCTGCTGTAAATAATCTGAATAGACCCTGAGGAAAGAGCGAAACACTTTCTGGGAACCTAACATAGTGTTGTTCCACTGGCCTGGGTGTTAAAATCCTGTTTCAACGTTCACAGTCCCTGTGGTAGCACGCAACAGGCACAGGGGCAGCATGATCAAAAGCAGCCGAGAAATGAAACCAAAGTGGCTAAGATCCCCATCTAGTGGTGATCTGTCTTAACTGGACACAGGGTCCCCAGGTGATGAAACATACCCAGGTCTAATGGCTATGTCACTGTGAAATTACACAACATATTTTATATTATGTTATACTTAACAAGGCATTTTAAAATATTTATATTTTAAAGTATTAAAATGAAGTTTAAGTATTTAAATTATTTTATTCACTTAACATGCCTGACAGTGTCCTAAGTGCTGGAGGTGAGATTAAATAAGCAGTCTCTCCCCACGGACAGTTAAATAAACAGTCATAGGGAGGGTGCTAAGTGCTCTGACAGTGCTGTGCACAGGGGGTTGGGGGAGCATGGGAGGGGCCAGCCTTCCCAGAATGTTGTCACCACTAATCACGCATATGGCCAGGCACCATGCTGGAGGATTTTATACTCCCTCAAAGGAGCCCCACAAGGCAGGTATTACATATTTGTATTCACACAAATGAAAATGTCACGGAAAAGCTATGTGACTTGTCCATGACCACAAGGCTAACCACTTCTAACCACTTATAAACTGAAATTTGAGTCCAATTTTGTCTAGCTCCAAACCCAGTAACTTTTTTTACTACGGCATGCTGGGAAACTGATATTTGTAGAAAAAAGTCATTCTCTGAAAAAACAGGAGTATTAACAGTAGTAATATGCTGTCTGTCTCTTCTTTCTTTTTTTTAATTAATTTATTTTGAAGGAGAGAGTGCGTGCGCGGGCACATACATGGGGGAGGGGCAGAGAAAGAATCCCAAGCAGGCTCCCAGGGGCGCTGTCAGTGCAGAGCCCAGATGCAGGGCTCATAATGAAGAACTGTGAGATAATGACCTGAGCAGAAATCAAGAGCCAGACACTTAACCAACTGAGCCACCTAGCTGCCCCTTTGCTGTCTCTTTATATGGAGAATATATTGTTGATTAAATATATTTATCAACAATAAATATACTAACAGAAATGTGTTTAATTTTATCCATCAAAACAGCATGCTTTTCTCTTTAAACAAACAAGGTATCTATTGTCATATCCTTAAATATCATATAATGCCTTTTCCTTCCCTCTCTTTTATTTATTCTCTACTCCTTCCTTTATAGAAGTTAGCAAGCCTCTCAGTCAACAGAGGTTCTCTAACGTTACAAACACACACACACACACACACACACACACACACACACACACAGCTTCACATTATTAATCAATGACACAGAAGGAAAACACTCTATTCTTTTACTAAAAATATATCCATTCAAGAAAAATATATTGTTTTTCTAGTTTAGTGACTAATAAGAGGGAAAATGTTAGGTCAGCCAGAACAGAGAAAGTGGAACACTGCAGGAAAGAATCTTGTTGTAAGCAATAAATCCATTCCAGAAATCTTAGAGTTTTACTTGATCAGAACAATTTTAATTCTATATAATTAGAAATCCCATGGGGCGCCTGGGTGGCTCAGTAGGTTAAACATTCAACTTTGGCTCAGGTCATGATCTCATAGCTTGTGAGTTCGAGCCCCGCATTGAGCTCTGTGCTGACAGCTCAAAGCCTGGAGCTAGCTTCAAATTCTCTCTCTCTCTCTCTCTCTCAAAAATAAATAAACCTAAACAAAAAAAGAAATCTCATGAAATAAAAAAATATGTCCATGATAAATGTTTGAATAACAGACTCAATAATTTATATTCCCAAAGAGACTGCATTCAATACTTTGTAAAACTAGTTCTTTTTACTAGACCAAAAATAGAGAAAATCAAAAGGCAAGGGATAAAAACATCTGGCAGAAAATATGGTAAATATTAACTTGATAAAATTGCAATGTTGAATGAATATTCATAATATTGATAACAGTATGTCTTTCAGTTTTTAAAAATAGCTAATATATTCCAGTGAGGTGTATGTAATGGATGTATATATCCATCCTATCTATCTCTGCACCATTTCCATATACTTAAGTACCCACTGCTTTTGTTTCTTGTGAATACTGTTTCCTTATGCATAAACAAATATGAATAAATATTGATTCCTTTGCTTTTGTTTTGATTAAGAAAGTAGCTACAATCAGGCACAAAGCATCCAGCTGTTAATGCTGTGCACAGTACACTCCCTGAGGGTATGGGTTATATATATGATATAAACAGGTCCTCTGGTGTATGCAATAGTTCTAAATACTGTAAGGACTGCTGTGCAACCTGTTTTTTTTAAATTTTTAAAAATGTTTATTCATTTTTGAGAGAGAGAGACAGGAGTGTGAGCAGGAGAAGGACAGAGAGAGGGAGACACACAATCCAAAGAGCATGGGTCAGCTCAGAGCCTGATGTGGGGCTCGAAATCACGAACCATAAGACCATGGCCTGAGCTGAAGTTGGACGCTTAACTGACTGAGCCACCCAGGTGCCCCCCACTTTTTATTTTTTTTAGTTTTTTTAAATTAACAAAGAACCTGGAATTATTTCCATATTTTTACAAAGGAAACAGTATTCACAAGAAACAAAATTCTTTTTTATTTTCATAGCTGCATGGCATTCCATTTTATGGATGGACCTTATTTATTTATTCTCTGATTGATAGATATTTCAATTGTTTCACAAGTCTTGCGATTATAAACATGCTGCAATGAAAACTCTATACACAGCTCATATCACATGTGGGCACATTTATCTGTATGGCAAATTCACAAAAATCAGTGTTTATACACATTTGATATTTTTATGTACATTGCCAAACTGCCCTCAATCGTCAACTGCCTTAATTTACCCAAAATTCTCACCAACATGTATTACATAAGTTTTGGATTTTTGACAGTCTTATGGATAAAAACAGTATTGTAAGATCGTAAATCTGAGTAAGGCTGAAATTTTTTTTAATGCTTTAAGAAGAATTTTGTATCTCCTTTTATGTGAACTGTATTTTTCTATCTTTTGCCAATTTTTCTACTCATTGTTAGCTTTTTTCTGTCCAGTTTCTGGATTCATACATCCTACCCGCTCTGTCTGCTCTAAGAACTACAAATATACTTTCCTCCTTTTGGTCTTAGTTATGGATCTTTGTCATTGTTGTTGTTGTTATACAAAAACCTGTGGCTAAATTTATCAATCTTTCATAACTTGGGGGTTTTTAGTCAAATGTAAATCCTTGCATACTCAAATCAGAAAGAACTGTCTTCATATTTTCTTCTAGTAGTTTGATGGTCTCATTTAAAAATCTTTGATCTTGGGGCGCTTGGGTGGCTCAGTCAGTTAAGCATCTGACTTCGGCTCAGGTCACGATCTCATGGTTCGGTTCGTGGGTTCGAGCCCCGCTTCGGGCTCTGTGCTGACTCAGAGCCTGGAGCCTGTTTCAGATTCTGTAACTCCCTCTCTCTCTGACCCTCCCCTGCTCAAGCTGTCTCTCTCTCTCAGAAATAAATAAAACATTAAAAAAATTTTTTTAAATCTCTAATCCACTTGGAATCCATCCTAGTGTGTAGTTTAAGGTATAGATCCAACTCTTATTTTCTCCCAAGATCACTCGGTTGTCTCAACCACATTATTAAATAATCCATCTTTTCCCAATGATCTGCAATTAGACCTTCATCTTACATAAATCTCATAAATATTTGGGCCTACTTCTGGCCCATTTGTTAGTCTAGCTTAATGATGGAGGCTTTATAGTACATGTTTTATATATGGTAAATCCAATTCTCCCTCCTTGCTTCTTTTGCTAACCAAATTTTCTTATTTTTAGTTGTTTTACACATTAATTTCAAAATCTTCTTATCTCTAAAAAACGAAACAAAATAATGCCAATTGTTGGGGAATCATGTTAACTTTACTAGTTAATGGAGGAAGTATTGGTAACTATGTTTACACTGTTGAGTCTTGCTATCCAAGAACTTGGTATGTCTTTCAAGTTGTTCAAATCTTCTTTTGTGGCCTTCAGATCTTGGTATGTCTTTCAACTTGTTCAAATCTTTTGTGACCTTCTGCAGTGTTTCAAAGCTGTCTTTACGTGGGTCTCACATATTTTTTATTCATTTCCTAGGTATTTTAATCTTTTTGTCATTAATTTAATGCCTTTAAAACATCTATTATTTATTTCAAAGTATTTAAAAAGCTAGTCAAGAACTTTAATGCTATTTATTTCTCTTTCTGAAATGAAAAGTAAGTAGAAGTGAAGGGATGAAGGATGAGGTGTGATGACAATGAAGGAGAGATGTGTGGCCTTAATCCTAAGCCCAAACAATCCCTTCATCTCCTTCATCATCATCATCATCACCACCACCACCACCATCATCATCATCTTATAAGGAAGGTGATTTACAATAAGCTACTGGCCTCATATACATCTATGTTTTTGATTATCTGGATCTTTCGTTCATGGCTGAGTGTGAGAGCTTAGGCTTATGTTATCAAAGAGGAAACAAAAGAAAAGAAAGGAGCTCAGGAAGGCTCTTAGAAGAGAACACTCACTGCTGGCCCTTCCAGGTGGGTAAAGGCAATCTAATTGTCTTCTCAGGTTCACATGCTACATAAAGTAACTAGATTCCAGATAGAGCAATCAGGACACATAGGGCACTCCATGATTTTATGTTCAAAGAGGAAGATATGACTAAGGTCAGAATTATCTAAGGAAGACACGTAAGTATGGCTTATAGCCATACTTGTAAAATATTCCTCAAAAGTGAAAATTTAGCACAGTTAACAAATAATTCTGAACAATAAGAAAAAGAGAATTAGAAAAAAAATGAGAGAGCAAACTCATTTTTAATGAGGAAATTTGAGGAGACAGGATATAGGCAATGGTGGAAAATCCAAGTCCAAGGTTTGCCTACAAAAGGCAGGACCTTGGGTCCCTTTAATACTCTATGGGTGGCAAGAGTTGATCCAGCAAGCATATAAAAATATTCGTTAATTCGTGTATACCATCAAAGAATAGTTACACTAATAATGACAAAACATCAGACACCACCTACATTTATTTCCAAACAGATGACTGGTTAAATAATATACAGTCTATCCACATAAAATGAAACTACTCAATCATCAAAAATTTTTATGTAGATGAATTCCTTCATATTTGTTGATTTAGAAAGTAGTCCCCAATATATGAGTATTTGAAAAACAACAGCATGGTAAAAACAGAATATAAAGAATTCTTTCATCTTTTCAAATTATACTTATGGAAAATGTATGCTAAAAGGTAAACAATAATGACCAGAAGTTGAAATTACAATTTTGTATTTACTGATACTTGATATTTTCTTCTTTAAATTATTCCTTGCTATCTATATGTCCCACACACAGGATACATACTTTGATATGTTATTTTGATAATGAAGAAGAAATATCAGAACAGTTACCTCGTTTGAGTGTCCCTTCTTGGTATCTAGTATTGAAAATTAGCCCCTTCTAGTTAGATCTCTTTTAAGGCCATTTTCCCTTTATGTCATGTTCTTATTGCCATTTGCTAAGGAATCAAAAAATTTTGCAAGGTGAAAGAGAAAATAACATAGACCCGGTATATGCCAGGGAAAACTGGCTATACCATTTAAATCATTTCTATAACTATTCCTTTGTAAGCAAATTGGTAAGCAGTAAAAAAAAAAGACACTTTCTCCCTGCTATTGTTTAAAAAAAAGTAAGACTTATAGCAAAGAAACTCACAGTACAAACGTATTTAATGCTAATTTCTTCTCATATTAACCATCTCTAGTCTGTTTAAACAAAAAACACTTTGGAATTCTCCTTGCCGCTGGTTTTATATTTACACACGCCTTGCACTGGGAAAAGCCCTGTTCTAGAAGTTAAGATAACTGGGTTTGAGTTCCATTTCCGCTGCCCACTAGCCAAGGGGCTTGGAGCAGACACTGAATGTTTTTGCTCCCCAGTTTCTCCATATGTAGAATGACAAAGTCATTCATAAAGTGATCTTTATTATTATTATTTTTAAAATTTTATTTGAGAGAGAAAATGAGGGAAGAAGGGAGGAGCACAAAGAGAGGGAGAGACCATCTCAAGCAGGCTCTTTGCTGTTAGCACAGAGCCTGATAGGGGGCTCGAGCCCACAAACTGTGAGATTATGACCTGAGTCGAAACCGAGTTGGCTGCTTAACTGAACCATCCAGGTGCCCCTCATAAAGTGATCTTTATGGTTCTTCTTTTGTTCTATGAATCACAAATTCTACTCCAGGCTTACTAAACTATAAGCCCCCAAAGTTTTTTGAGGAGAAGACTTTCTTTTTTAACATGCACACACCTCTAAGACTGGTCTGGTCTATGAATGGGATAGAGTAGCCAGCAATCAGGTCATTTGTAAGAAACTGAAGGGCAGGAAATAAAAAGTACTCGGAGAGTGAAATTTTACATTAAGGTAGCAATTGCAAAAGAAGAGGGAATGATGATGCTGGTTACCGAATAAGTAATCGAGTGGGTGCACCTGGGTGGCTCAGTCAGTTAAGCAACTTACTCTTGATTTTGGCTCAGGTCATGATCTCACAGTTCATGAGTTTAAGCTTGGACTTGGGCTCTGGGCTGATAGTGCAGAGCCTGTTTGGAATTCTCTCTCCTTCTCTCTCAGCCCCTTCCCTGCTCTCTCTCTCTCTCAAAATAAATAAATACTTAAAAAATGTTTTTAAATAATTTTAAAACATTTGGATTCTGTAACAAATGAGTTGGAAATGCTTACTATTTACAGATTAGCTGGACCCAATATTAAAATATTAAAACAATTAAATATTTCTCATTGTAAAGTCAGACCTATTGATTCAGTATTATACTTGAAGAGACAAAAAAATAAATAACAGTGTTTATAAACTGTAGCAACATGTCCTATACCTTATCACAGCAGAGATTCTTTGAGAAGCATTAGTGTTTAAATAATCCTAGGGTTATATAATTAGGAATGGCTCACTTCCCTGGTCCAGACTTTACTTAATTGATCTTTTAAAAATAACATGAAAAGGGATGCCTGGGTGGCTCAGTTGATAAAGTGTCCAACTCTTGATTTCCTTTCAGGTCATGATCTCAGGGTTCCTGATTTCCAACCCTGCCTTGGGCTCTGCTCTGACAGTGTGGATGGAGCCTGCTTGGGGTTCTCCGTCTCCGTCTCTCTTTCTGCCCTTCCCCCACTTGCTTGCTCTCTTTCTCTCTCTCTCAAAATAAATAAAAATAAATTTTAAAATAAAAATAACATGAGGGGCACCAGGATAGCTCAGTCAGTTAAGTATCCGACTTCGGCTCAGGTCATGATCTTGTGGTTTGTGAGTTCGAACCCTGCTGAGCTATCAGCACAGAGCCTGGAGCGTGCTTCAGATTCTGTGTCTCCCTCTCTTTGCCCTTCCCCTGAATGTGCTCTCTCTCACTCTCTCTCTCTCTCAAAGAATAAATAAATATTAAAAAAAATTTTTTAATAGCATGAGTTTCAGGAAATCAAGACATAAAGGACCAAAGGGTTATTTTATTATCTCCTTTATTTTGTACCCACAGGCAATACTATCACTGCCAGTGATTTTTTTTCTTTTCTTTCAAGAATCTAAGCAGTTCAGGAATGCTACTGATTTGCCTTGGGGGTGGACGCACAGCACCTACCTTTAATACACAGACCAACCCTGTGGGAAACACTAGAAAACTGCTTGAAAGGAGTCCTAATCATCTCAAAACATGAGATCTTCATCAGAGCAACAGCTCACTGCTCTCAGAAGTTTCCTGACACTACCACTGGAGGACTGCACTGGTCCACCAAACGTTTACCCAGTACAATCATGTGCACTATGCTCAGTGCTTGTGATAATACAGTGAACAAGCCACGGTCCCTGCTCTCATGGCATTTACATCCTAGCATTGAGAGAAAACAGTAAAAAAAGCAAACAACAAAGCAGACTGGGTGTCACATATTCAGAGGTGACATGAACAAATGTGACTGGACAGAGGAGGGCTGATTTGGATTGGGTAGTGGTATTCCAGCTTAGACCCAAACTGTAGGTCAGCCAGGGTTTAAAAACTGAGGGACAAAGTATTCCAGGAAAATGTCTTGAGGCAGCAACATAAATCTGGGGTGTTTACAGTACACAAAGAAGTGTGGCCAGAGCATAGTGAACGCAGGGAGAAATAGTAGATGCAGAGAGAACAGCAGAAGCAGACAGGGTCTACATGACCTAGGGTCATAGCGGCCGTGGTAAGGAGCTTGGAATTTTGCTTGATATTATTTCATATACCCTGACTATTTATCAGAAGACCTCAATTTGCCTTTTGCCTTGTCTCTGACCTTTTAGGGCTCTCTGCTTTTGCATTTTCCCTGATTTTCTGCCTCTGTCTTTAACCCTGCTTAGCCCAGATAAGCTTATAAGACTTAAGCCTGAACTATGTCAAAATGTCATTCCATCTACTTGAGGCAAAGGGTCCTTATTTATTTGTTTGTTTATTTTTGAGACAGAGAAAGACAGAGTGTGAGCAGGGGAGGAGCAGACAAAGAGAGACACAGAATCTGAAACAGGCTCCAGGCTCTGAGCTGTCAGCACAGAGCCTTATGCGGGGCTCCAACTCACAAAGGGTGAGATCACGACCAGAGCCAAAGTAGGATACTTATCCAACTGGGCCACCCAGGTGCCTCGGGGCAAAGCATCCTTTTAAAAGCAGGGTCTTATCAGACTGCACAGGTCTCCTATCCATGAAACTGACCCTGATCTTGATAAATATTATTTTTAAAAGTGTCTTCTGTAGATGAATAGTTTCTGTTTCGTTTCACCTGATCTGTCAATTATATAAGCCTATTCAAGATCTTTTAAATGGAGTAGCTCTTCAAACATGTGGCTTAAAGGAAGCTGCCAGGAAAGAAACTAGAATATCAAGACTTAGTGAGACAACTTCATGCCATCACTGTGCACAATCACTGGAAACATCTTATTCTCAGGCAAACTACAATTTATTAGCACTTAGTATTTATTGAAATGTATTACTCTTCCTCTTTTAGGTAAAAGGAAATTATTGTAATAAATAGCAACCAAATAAATAGCTGTTTGCTAGGTGTTTCACATTGCCAAATGGATCTAGAGGTTTCATTAGGCAAATAGCTAAGAAATGCAGCTCAGTGACTAACATATTAAGATTTAAGTAATAAGTTCCTTAATTTATGTGATATATAAAAATACTAAAAAATGTACTTACAAACCCAAATTTTAAAATAATACATCTTTACAATCTTTAAGTCTTCAGGGCATCTGGGTGGCATAGTCAGTTAAGTGTCTGATTTTAGCTCAGGTCATAATCTCACGGTTCTTCAGTTCGAGTCCCACATTGGGCTCTGTGCTGACAGCTCAGAGCCTGGAGCCTGCTTTGGATTCTGCATCTCCCTCTGTCTCTGCCCCTCCCCCTCTTGCACTCGGTCTCTCAAAAATAAATAAACATTAAAAATTTTTTAACAAACAAAAAAAAATCTTTAAGACTTCAGAAAGCCTGAAAACCAAAAATCAGATAAAACATATAACTATCAAATGGTATCTATTTTTTTCCCTTTTCCCTTCTTTTCCCCTCTTTTCCCCTTTCACCCAATTTACTCACCCTCACCCCACAAAATAGTTTGTATAACGACAATTCTACCTATCATGTAAAATTGAACATGATCATAGCTAACTAGCAAGGGTTCACAAGGTTTAATTACTTACTGCTAAAGAATAGTATTACACATTAGAAGTGCCAAGTCTGAAATGTCAGTCCAGCCCCTAATATTTTAAGTTTATAATCAACACCTCTACCTGCAGAACACGGTTGCACTAACCTTGCCCTGAGGTGTTCCTATTCCATTCACCACAGAACTCATTACTTAGCATTAGTTATCATGATGATTTATGCAATATCACAAGTGCACTCAGACTCACGAGAATTATAGCTAACACCATATTACTACCATCGAGATTACTGGACCTTGGAAGGGAATAGTTTCATTTGCGGTTACAAAACAAAACAATAGATCCCAAGAAAAAGACACTGTTACTGACATATTTATACTGCTACCAGTTGCTACATGAAAGAGGTGCCTGGAGAAAAAAAAAAATGGTTGAAGGGAATGTACTGTTGGCTTCAGTGACATTATTGTTTGCTTGGGGTTTGTGTCTATATTGTAAGAAACTTCATAGATTACAGGTCTTGTCCTGAAAAAGCTGACAATCTGGTATAGGAATTAAGGTAGAGAGAGATGAAAAAGATTTTCAGATGTAGCACAATACAAATAAATTTAAAGAATCACAGCATCTTGAAGTTTTTGTGTCGGAAGAGGAAAGAGTCAGAAGGTACTCGGATCTCACTGGCTTTGCAATTTTCTGGCCTTGTGACTACAAGTTAATCAATTACTTATCCTCTCTCAAGGTGACCATCATTACTCACTGCGATTGCCTCCTAATAGCTCTACTTCCACTTTTGCCCCCCTCCCTTTCATCTCTTCTCCACAACATAACCAATGTGTTTTTTTAAAAATGTGAATCAGATCCTATCACTTATATGTGTCAACCTGAATTCTGCAATAACTTCCTATTACTTTTAGAATAAAATCCAAACCCTTGGACAGGGCTTAAAAGGCTCTGTATTATCTGGCTCCCATATACCTGTTTTGACCTTATTTCCTATGAGTTTTCTCCATGCTCACTATGCTAAGAACACGCTGGCCTCATTTTTGTTCTTTAATGCTATCTAGCTCTTTCTTGCCTCTGGGCCTCTGCGAGACTTGGAACTGCCTGGAACTGCCGTTGTGTAGGCAGTTCCTTATCGTGTAAGACTAGGCTCCAATGTCACATCTTCAGAAAGACGTCACTCGGCCCTTTTCATCATTCTTAATCACACTATCCTATTCTATTGTCTAACTGTACTGATTGTTATCTGAAATTCTCTCATTTATATATCTGTTACTTGATTACCTCCCAGGTCCCTTAGGAGAAAGTACACTTTATAATAAAGTAGTGATTCATGCTTGACTTTCTCGGTGCGGTAGCGTCAGTAGGTTGAACAAGGTCTGGTCCATGGAAAATTGCAAAAAATAAATGCTTTTGTTAAATAAATGTTATCTAATACCAATTTTAATAAATCAATGTTACTTAAATATGTCTCACGCTTTCGGTCTCCTCATCCATAAATGGGGAATAATCCTACCTGTGCCAGTCATTAGAAATAGAGCTTAACGTCTACTAAATTTTTACTGTCTCAGGCACTGTGAAAATCACCTTATTGCAAACTCTTATTTATGATTATGATATTTCCACTTTATACATAAGGCCACCATGTCTTAGGTCAAATAACTGGCCTAAGGACACAAGCCCATGGTGGGGCGCAGGTATGACCCCAGAGCTGCCAAACCTCAGAATGCGGGCTTTTACTCACTACTTTACAGTTCCTAGAAAGAGGCTTCCTTCCATTACAGCAAAATCAGGCTGTGCCCTCAGCCCTAGTTCGTTCGTCCTGTGGGTCAAGTGAAGAGAGGTATTGCATCCCCCATGGGGTTCTTTTCCAAGATGAGCATCCTCATTTCTTTCGATCCTTCCTTTTTAAAGGATCCTCACATCTTGGTCACTCTCCTCGGGACAAACTCATTGGACAACGTCTTTCTGCCCCAGAACTGGTCGTTTTAACCAGACAACTGGTTAAGAGGCATCTGAGAAGCCGAAGCCAATTCCCAGGGGGGGGCGAGAAAACGCAGACGGGTGAGCGTTGTGCGCTGTGAAGAACACAGGCAGGCTTCCTGGAAGAGGTGATCCCTGAGCTCAAGTCCCGGGCAGTAAACAGCGACCAGCGGCTCAGGGCCGCTAGGTCGAGACAAAGGGTGGTGGAGTTTAGGCAGATCAGGGGCACAAGCCCAAATGGTGATGCGCTTGCACGCGGCGGAACGCAACCTGTTTTCCTAAAGAGAAGTTAGCATAGGCACTGGAGAGAAGCACAGTGGGAGGAACACTCATGAAGGAAAACGCGAACTTACCCGTAATCTGGCAACCCGGCCTCCGTAGCCCGACTGCAAGCGCAGCCACCTGAGGAGTCCCGTAGCCAAAACAGCGGCACGCTCATCCCAGATGTCGCGAGACTGAGCTGGCCTCGCGAGATCTGGCCGTTCTTCCCTGACGTCCTGAGCTCTCTCCCGGGGGCTATGGGAGGGCTCTGGCGTCCCGCATGGAGGCGCGCTGCCTTCTGTGGCTGGCGCGGGAGCCAGCCTGGGTCCCCGACTTGGGTTGCGGAGAGGGTAGAGGCATATCTCAGAGTGGGAAGAATTGGGACAGGAAGTGGTGAGAGGGGGCTGAGGTGGCTTGGGACATGGAGGCGTCCAAACCCGGCCCGGGACCTGGCCCTGCAGCCGCCGCGGCGGCCGAAGAGCACGAACCCTTTCACGCGCGCGCAGGAGGAGGACTGGCGGCGTCGGAACAAGACGGTCCTCACGTACGTGGCCGCGGCCGCCGTGGGCATGTTGGGGGCATCCTACGCCGCCGTGCCCCTTTATCGGCTCTATTGCCAGGTAGGCGCCGGCGCCGCGCCCTAGGCTGTGCCTTCGGGAGGGGGCGGCGGTGCAGGACAGCTCCCTGGACAG
This sequence comes from Hyaena hyaena, assembly GCF_003009895.1. NCBI lineage: Eukaryota > Metazoa > Chordata > Mammalia > Carnivora > Hyaenidae > Hyaena > Hyaena hyaena. The sequence continues at coordinate 86,745 of NW_024082232.1, read as the reverse complement.
CGATCCCTCCTCCGTGTCGTGCTGCAGGGATGTCTGCCGGTTGTCCACCAGAGAGGAAGCAGGCTTTAAACGGTGATTTGCCCAAGCTTACCAAAAAAGTTGCTGGCAAAGTTACAAGTAGAATCCAAGCCCCTTTAGTGATCGTGCTTATAACCGACCACACTGCAGACTGAAATTCCCTATCTCTGAGCTACATCGCCTTAAAGGGCTGCAGCCTTTATACTCTGCCATCCCCAACCTGCCGGTGCCGGTATTACCCTCTTGTTGCTCAAACACGTGTTCGCGTTTAAAATGTAAATTCCATTAGTACAGTCATTCTGTGAACCGTGTATGGTTTGTGTGCGAAGGTTAACTCTGGAAATGGGAGTATGCTTGTAATGTGGGCTTACACTGGGAGTGGCGTTTAATCCATACACAGAGGCGGCCTTCACTGCTAGTATATGACTGTCTTGTGCTTACCCAGGGCTCTCTTTAAGATCAGAAACCCTAATGCAGTTGTTCTTCAAGTGTGGTTCCCCGGAGGACCAGCGTCACATCACCTGGGAACTAGCTGCACATTCTTGGATCAAGTTGCAGAGCTATTGAATCAAACTCCGGGGGGGTGGGGGGGGGTGGGGCAGCAATCTGTGTTTTAATAAGTCCCGTAGCCGATTTTGATGCGGACTAATATTTGAGGACCATGTGCAAAGCCACACTTTTATTTCATGTATCTTCTCCTTTGCTGCTTTGGCTGGTCATTAGGACTATTTAGTGGAGTTTCTTTAATAAATATGTTAGGGCTCCCTTAACCTACAAATACCGATTAGGAGGTCTGGGTAGGGCCCAGGAATTTCTGTTTAAAAAACATCACAGGTTAGAGCTACACATTGGGTTTATTCACTAAATGATAGTGGTTCTCCAGCTTTGTTGTGGTGGGAATCATCTGGAGAGCTTTGGAAAATCCTGACATGCGGGTCACATCCCAAACCACTTAAATCGGAATGTCTCGGAGTAGGAGTCAGGCATTAGTAATTTTTTAAAGATTCCTCAGGTGATCCCAGTGTGTAACAGTTTGGGAATCATTGGCTAACTGCTTTTTTCCTGCCAGTATCGTTAATGCCTGTTTTACTTGCCCTGCCCTTTAGGAGATTAACTTGCCTTTATTTCTTACAATAACTAAAACAAGTCAAAAGGACGTTTCAGTCTTCTAATATTGGCATTTATGTGGGATTGCAATAGTTTGATTCAGGAGGATGAGTGCAGAAATGTGAATTAGTTTTCATCAAATGGCAGCCTGGACCTAGCATGAATCCCAGAACTAGCAATTGGTTAAATCATAAGCAGAACTGAATACAAAATACCAGGTACAAAGCTCTGAGAACCATGAGGAGGAAGGGGTCGGCTTTATTCTTCAGGGAGTATTTAGCAATATCTGAAGACATGTTTGGTGGTCACAACCTGGGAGGTGAGCAGGGAGGGTGCTACTGGTATCTTGTGGGTAGAGGCCAGGGAGGCTGCTTGCTAAACACTCAACACTGTGCAGGACAGACATTCCCTCCTCCCCAGACCGGAGAATTAGCATGCCCTTAGTGCCAAAGCTGCGAAACTCTGCTTTAAACTAGAGTGAGTGACAGTATTTTTGTATGTGTGTGCAAATGTAGAGCAAGGTAGGAAAAACAATTGTAATTTGTAATCCTAAACTTCAGTCAACTTGGATGTTAAATTTCCAGAAGAGCATCTCTTTCACTTTTGGAATTACAGAACTTTAGAGCCCAAAATAAGGAATTATATAAACAATTTAATCCAGTGACCTCATTTTATGAGTATGGAAAGTATAGTCTCCCAAAAGTAAGATGTATTTAGTTCTTGGAGCTAGTTAGTGGCAGAACTAGACCAGAGCCCAGGAAATATTTCCATTGTCTTTCTCTGTTCTTATTTCTCTTACTATCAAGCTTGCAAATTTGAAGAATCTATATTCAAAGACTGCCTGTCAGAATACATTAAGGAATCTTTAATCAAGTGATTCAACTTCTTCAGGAGTTACATCTTAAAACTTAAGCATTATAGCCCTCTTGGGCAGAATTTACTTACTAGATAAAGATAAAAGGCTTGCCCCCTAATGCATCTTTGAAGTTTCTAATGTAATTCAGTAATGTTGCGTGGCAGTTGAGTTCAGTTAGGTGACTTGTGTAATAAATGGAAGATAGTAATACTGTATTTTTCTGGGAGTCTTCCCCTAGCCTCAAATTTGGTATTTTTTTCCTAGTATAGTAACAGATTAATTATCCGGAGACCAGAATTCTGGCAACCTCACGCATCAGAAGAATGATGACCCTGGAAGTAAGGATTTTTTTTAAAACAACTCTGATGATAAGGAGATAATCGCAATGAAGATAGGCAAGAAGAGTCAGGCACAAATTATCCTGATGTCTTAAGGTTCGTTGATTCAGTGGCCAAAGGGATCAGGTTCTCTGATTAACGGATATTCATAAAAGCTGTACTATACAAAGTAGTACAGGAAAAAATTACAGAAACATTTATTAACATGGCAAAATACTTGTGATGCTTGAGAAAAGCAGAATACAAAAGTGAAGCTACAAACTATGCCATAAAAGTTATGATATGGGAAAGGATCAGACAGGACTGTGAGTAATGGAATTATTTAAATAGTTTCATTGAAATGATAGGGTCATGGGTAACTTTTACCTCTATTAATGACTGATAGTTTATATAAAACACTGGCAATAAAGGTAAATAGGTTTAATGAAAAGTTAAGCTAAAATTCTGAGCTGTATTACCATTGGTGAGTCAGCTTTCTTCCAAATGACTCATTTTTTTTTATTTTTTTTTTACTGTGTCCAGTAACCAAGTGATTACTGAAAGAAAAAATGACTATAACAAATATAGGCCCTTGACACCCCAGAGGTGGTCAAACCATTGATACATTCATAGGAAATGGTGACAGTATGTAAACTGGGCTCCTACTAGATTATTAAATTGTTTTTAAGACTTTGTTTTTATCCAGTAATCACGTGTATTGTTTAATGTATTATACTTTAACATTCTTAATACCTTTAATACCTAGACTACTGGTCTTGGAGGATCAGCAGTAGCAGGTCATGCATCAGACCAGATTGAAAACATGGTGCCTGTGAAGGATCGAATTATTAAAGTCACCTTTAATGCAGATGTGCATGCAAGTCTCCAGTGGAATTTTAGACCTCAGCAAACAGAAATATATGTAAGTGATTAAAGTAGTTATGAAAATATTTGTGCATTGTAAAAATTATTTCATCACTTAAACTGTTTCACAATTTAGGAAACTCATGTAAATATAATCCCAAAATATAATCCCAAAATACTGATACTCCATTACTGTAATTCTTTTATACTCAGAGACTACTTTTGACAGTGCCCTATCTTAATGTAACAGAATATACTTTAAGTTATATGATACTGTAGTAAAAGTTGGTTTGGGACAATGGAAAATGTCCTCAGTTTTTATCAGAGTCGTATTAAGAGTTCACTAAGAAATTGTGTGGACAGTAATCTTGAGGGTAGGAGCAGCTGTGATGCCATGTATAGCATAGCATCAGGTAGAGATAAAGGAAACAAATTGGAAATTATTGGTAACAATGAAAAGTAGTGTACTGATTTTTTAAAAATAATTTATTTATTGTGAGAAGGAGAGCGCACGCGGGAAAGGGGCAGAGAGGGATGGAGAGAGAGAATCCCTAGCAGGGTCTGTGCCAATAGTGCAGAATCCTACGTAGGGCTTGATCCCAGGACCCTGGAATCATGATCTGACTGGAAACCAAGAGTTGGAGTTCACCAACTGAGCCACCCAGGTGCCCCGAGAGGGATGCTTTTGATATAAATTAGTAAACTGCTGCAGCACATGGGTGGCTTAGTTGGAGAAGTGTCTGACTCTTGATTTCAGCTCATCACCTCATTGTTCCTGGGATCAAGTCCTGTATTAGAATCTGTGCTGAGCGTGGAGCCTGCTTAAGATTCTCTCCCTCCATTTCTCTTCTCTCCCTCCGTCTCCCCCTCCCTTCCTCCCCCTCTCTTTCCTCTCCTCTCCCCCCAACCCCACAGCTCTTCCTAACTCACTCACATGCTTTCTCTCTCAAAAAAAAAAAAAGAATCCCTGTCTCAGGGCTCTTGGCTGGTTCTGTGGGTGGAATATGTGACTCTCGATCTCAGGGTTGGGAGTTCAAGCCCCGTTTTGGTGTAGAGATTACTTAAAAATAAATTTTAAAAAAAATGTGTGTATCTATACACACACGCACACACACACACACACATATTCTTATCTCTTAAAAATGAGAACCTTTGAAGTAACCATAATAAATAGTCGTGTTCTACTTCAGAAAAGCTCTGCTTTAAAAGTTTCCTTGGGGTGCTTGGGTGGCTCAGTCGGTTAAGTGTCTGACTTCAGCTCAGGTCATAATCTCACTGCTCGTGATTTCGAGCCCCACATTGGGCTCTGTGCTTACAGCTCAGAGCCTGGAGCCTGCTTTGGATTCTGTGTCTCCCTCCCTCTTTGGCTGGTCCTCTCCTGCTCACACTGTCTCTTTCAAAAATAAATGTCAAAAAAAAGTTTTTTAAGTTTCCTAAAATCTTGACTAACTGGACTCCTAGAGGATTTAATTGAAATTATTTCATGAGTGGAGGAATAGCCAGAAAAGCTTAATTGTGACGCTTATTGGGAAACTCTTATAAATCTTGGGTGTTCCTCCACATTACTAAATATGACTGAATTCTTCAATGATTAAGGGTTTCATAGGTTATGATTTTGAATGTTACTTCTAATTATATAGTAGTGTACAAGATATTGGTGTCTGAAATGGTACAAAGGACAGAATCCTTTGGAAATTTATTTTTTTAAAGCCTCGCAATTTTTTCCAAATGTTTAGTTTTGAGAGAGAGGGAGTGCACGTGAGCAGAAAGTGAAGTGCAGAAAGGGAGGAGGATAGAGTTTTCCAAGTGGGCTCTGCGTTGATAGCAGAGCCCCAAGTGAGGCTCAAATTCATGAAACTAGAGATCATGAGCTGAGGTAAAGTCTGATATTTAATCGAAGGAGCCACTCAGCCGGCCCTAAAGCCTTGCAATATTTAAAAAATCTGTTCTCTCAAAAAGTAAGTATTAGTCCTTTATGGTTAAATAATCTATTCGGTTAGTTTTACTCTGGTTAGAAATTCAGTTTACTCTGGTTGTAAGTGGAGTTTAATGTTAACGTCTTAAAAAGAATCTATGCTGGTCATATAATGATGTTTAGGTATGAGTGTTAAGTCAGGCTTGGGATATGATAGACTTGGCTGTCCTTGGACATTTTAAATAATTTGCAGTTCATTGCTTGAAGACTTCAGATATACAAACAAGAGGACAGTCCACAGTGATGAGGAGAGCACTGGTCCTTCACGGACGTAGGCAAATAAAATTTAAAAACCAGATGTCCATAGGTAGTATTCAGTTTATTTGGCTGACCTTCAGCATTAGTTTAAAGTATTGTGGTCTTGAGGGATAGGAAAAATAGTGACTAATGTAGTAAGGAAAGGAGGAGCTGTGAGATTTAAAGTATTGATAATGTATGTTTTTCTTAAAACAGGTAGTACCAGGAGAGACTGCACTGGCGTTTTATAAAGCTAAGAATCCTACAGACAAACCAGTCATTGGAATTTCTACATACAATGTGGTACCATTTGAAGCTGGACAGTATTTCAATAAAATACAGGTATAGTTATATGGAAACTTATATATTTTCATCATATTCCATAAACTATTTAGTACTAAACTTACTGCAGTGTTTTGTAGAAACTAATTTCTGAAAATTCGTTTCTTCTAAACATCAAACTTTTCTTCCATTGCTTATAGCAACTATGGTTCGTTACTGACACAATGAACTAAGTGGTATCTGCTTTTAACTTTAGAATTTTAACTTTAAAGCAAAAGTCAGTTAGATGAAAAGATAATGTCATTCTGTCACAGAATTAGATTATATTTAATTGTATTTTTTCATTATAATATTAATTGTAGTATGCTCACTAAAGCCAAGAAATGAACTATCGTTAAGATTTCTATTCTAACAGAAACTAAACAAATATCTTTTTATACTTCTAGTGCTTCTGTTTTGAGGAACAAAGGCTCAATCCACAAGAGGAAGTAGATATGCCAGTGTTTTTCTACATCGATCCTGAATTTGCTGAAGACCCAAGAATGGTGAATGTTGATCTCATCACTCTTTCTTATACTTTTTTTGAAGCAAAGGAGGGACAGAAGTTGCCACTTCCAGGCTATAATTGAAGTCAGCACCTAAGTCCCTTCAGATTTGTGATTTTTGAAAAATCACGTATTCAGTCTTCTCAGGGGAGAAATACTTTAATGTAAAACTTTTTAAATATACTGTGTTTATTTTTTTCAACTAATTTACCCTGTTTAAAATTGAATGAACAGTTTCAGCTGTCATAGGGAATCCATAGGCCCAAATTGAATGTAGGACTATTCGAAACCATAGAGTTTGATAGGGAATATTCAAAGAAACTCCTTTGTTTCTTAAATAAGTAGGCACGGACTTCAGTTTATTAGCTCTTCATAGCAGTGAATACTTTTATTATTCCTGGGGTTGTTTTAGGCTCTAGGTCATAACTTCTGCCTGTTTTTGTTATGTCTAAAATAGTTGGTGACTACTTTCTTTTATTGTGAATCGTCACTATTTTAAAAGCTCACAATGAAAGAGGTATCACGGAGCCCTAGGCTGCCCAGAGATTACATTCTAATTTCAAATTTGACTCTCTTTTTCCTTTAGGATCTAGGCCTATTTTATATTTTGAGTACTGACTATTTTGAAGTTTCAGCATCACGAATATGAAATAAAACCCATAAGTATATTTAGTAGGATTCTAGTACGATTTCCTGTGACAGTTCAAGTTCCTGAATGTTAAAATGTAAGTGTGAACTTATTGACATCAGAAGTTCTATGAACAGACCCTGTAAAAAAGATGTATTAAAGTGTTTTAATAATTTATCATTGTAATTTATGACATAAACAAATGCACATTTTATTCTGAATGCTTTCCAGTAGCGTTTGTTTCAATTAGAAATATTACTTGCAGTAAAAAGGGGAGAAAAAGATCATTTAGTATTATAAAGAATCATATGTAAAGGCAACTCGATACAGAGTCCAGTGACCTCTTCATGGTATCTGAAATATACACTACAATCATCAAGGCTTTTACAAGTCCTGATTCTAAACAGGTAGTAAAAAAAAAAAAAAAAGTACAAATTGACTTTTACATTCAACTTGAGTTAAATGAAGGCACTCAATAGTTTTCATAATTATTTTGTAATAAAATAATCTTTATCTACTCTTACCACAGCAGTGTGAGGATTTCTTTTCTAAATGTAGGAAGGCCTGTGAAGCCCAGGATGTTATAATTAAACCCGTTGGCATCGGTACAATGATTTTTTTTCTTCTGATGAAGTTTAAGGTGAATATAGGTTATAACCAAGTTGTTTCAAAATAAAGCTTAAGCTGTGGTCAGGAAGTATAAAAGTTGCTCTTCTGTTACTGCAGAGGAGTAATGTTCCACCATGTTTCTGATGTGCTGTAGGTCTGGTCTTCTGGGCCTCCAAGCTGCATAGGGTCTACCTTGTAGAGAGGTGGCACCTCTAAATGCAGGTAATGAGCTAGTCACCCACTTCCACCCAGTGTAAGAAGACAGCGGCCTCCAGCCTTTCCTTCTGTTTCTCCACTCCTGGATAAGGAGAGTCACAACCTAATGCAGAAAGGTGGGAATGTATTACTTCCATGGAGGAGGGTGTGGGGCATAAACAAGGTTAATGGGTTACTGGTGGCCACGCATTCATTACTAAATAAAACGGGATGACTAATACAACAAATAGGCGGAGTCCAGGCCTACCTGGACAAGCAATGAGTGGGTTCTACCACTCATTAACTATACATAAAAGATACAGGTCTAGTTCAGTGCTACGAAGTCTGTGTTGATCATTATTTTTGTTAGCATTAATACTTCTATACCGTAAATCAACTTCTACATTCTAAAGATTATTTTTAGGTAATGAGTTTACAGAGATTATATTTCATCATAATTTGAGATGAACTTTTGTACTAAGATTACACTCAGTGTCAGACTCAGATGGCCTTTACAAAATGTAAATACTAAACATATAGTGACAATCACACAGGAATTCTGTGGAATGGGGAGTAGAAGTTGTGTCCTTGAAGTCTACCTCAACAGTCACTTTCACTTTGAGCTCCTTTCTGGTGACGAACGCCAATTTCTTCATAAAGAGCTCTGAAACAAACAAGCCATCATGGCAAAAAGGTTACATATCATTTTCAAAGTACTACTTTGGCTTTAACTGCCAACACCTTAACTAAAAATCTGGTGCGGTGCTGTTTTAGGTATTCAGTCTGTATCAGGGAATAAAAACAGATCTCTACCCTGAAGCTTACATTACAGCTTTCTTAGAGCCTAATGCTGTAATTCCTATGCATCTTATAAATATATGTATCTCCTATAACCAGTTCATTTTACCTGTAACTTAATGAAAAATGTGGCTCAAACTTGAACAGTTTCCTTTCTGCTTATTAAAAAGAAAAGCAAAAATTATAGTTTTTCCAGGATTTAAAACGTTTAAAAATGTTACTGTTATTATAGTCCAAACTCCTGGGGCACCTTTAGCTCATAAATGTCATCTCTGCACCTCGTTTATAGTAATTTATGACACCGTTCTGTTCTTCATATACATCTTAAATAGGGCTGTAGCGAGAAAACATCTATACCTACAAACACAATGTTCACAAATACAGCAAGACATGGCTAGGGAAGAAAAAAATCTAAAAATCACAGCACTACAAAGCCATGTTCACCAACATCATGAGGCCCCAGGATGGTCCAGAAATTTTAATGGGTTTCCACAAAACCATTTCAACTCCCTTTATTCCTCAAATCTCTGGTCATCTTCCTCTCTCTACTCTTAGTGAGAACTATCACTTCTAAATAAATTAAATGCCTTGGTATAGAAACTTCATCTCCCTATCACCGCATCTTCGAGTCTGTCTTCCACCTGCACCACCATCTGCCTCTGTGAGCCTCCCTACCCTCTAGCTTCTCACACGTTACTACTTAGTCATCCTCCTTTCTACCACATCCTAGCCCTCAACATTCGCACATGCTCCAGCATCTCCCATTTTCTAAAATAAGGCCATATTAATCCCAGGTCTGCTTGGAGTAATCATTTTAGTAATCCCCTACCTGCCAAGCCGCCTTCCACCATCCCTTCATGTGAAATTGCCAGTGTCATCTACACTTACTATCCCTACTTCCTCTAATACAGTAAAATCTGGCTATTGTCCCTGTCAGTCTAGCAAATCAGCTTTTACACCGATTTCCTACTACTGAATCCACTGTCTAGTCTTCAGTCCTCACCTAGCCCTCTCAGCCATGTTCATCACAGTCACGCACTCCCTTCTTGCTTCCAAGATGCAATTTCCACATCTGGTGGTAGGTTCCCCGCTGCTGTCTTTTGCTCTTCATTTGTCCATTTCCTTCAACGTGCCCAAACTCTCTCTGCTTAGGGTCTTTGTACCCATTGTTCCTGGCGCCTAACAACACTGATTCCCAAACTTGTCACCAAACAGATGCAGTTCTCAACCTTAATGTCCTTTCCTCAAGCTCCCTCCAGCCCTCATTTAAGTTAGCACTTACTGTTACAAACTTTCAAGTCACCATATCCTTTCATACCATTACCACAAACTATAAATATATGTTTGCCTGCTGATTTCTTCCTCCACACTAGATTAATCTCCATGAGATTGGGGGGGGGGGCGGTTCTTGTTCAGCATTATAAATTAGGCACTAATCATTGTCCCTGGCACAGTGTTGAAGCATCTGCCAAATGAATGTGTATACATTTATGTATACAACTTCATAAATATTGTACTTGTCCAGCTAAAACAAATTCTGAACCTAGGGTTCATAGACAACCAGATGTGAAAATTCCACAAGTTTTTATATAAGATTTTGTACTTTTCCTTAGGGAGAAGTTCCATGTATTTCAGGTGACTTTCAAAGGAATTGGGGGCACCTTCCCCCTCAGAAAGTAAGAACCACAATGGTAGAGAATTCCAAAGCTTCACCTCTCCAATTTCTCTATTCTCTCACATTAAAAAAAATTTTTTTTTAATGTTTATATTTGAGAGAGTGAGAGAGACAGAATGTGACTGGGGAAGAGGCAGAGAAAAGAGGGAGACAGAATCTGAAGCAGGCTCCAAACTCTGAGCTGTCAGCACACAGCCTGACACACAGGGCTTGAACCTGCGGACCATGAGATCACGACCTGAGCCCCAAGTCAGATGCTTTGCGTACTGAGGCACCCAAGCACCCCTCTACTCTCTCACATTTAATATCTGTTGCACTGTCATATCTATTGACCACAATTTTCTAACTAGCTAGAATATATTAAACTTCACTTCTTGTTTGGATGCAACTTGATTTCTAATTTCTTAAGCTACAAATACATTCAGTGATACTTTATCAAGCGGAACTTAGGGAAATTTTGTAATCTTAAATTAGTAAAAACATTCTTAATGAACTCCTTTAACTCTGTTAAAATTCATAAATTATTCTAAAATGGATCGATAATCAGTGGTATAAAGCCAGTGGTCAGGGGTGCCTGGATAGCTCAGGTGGTTAAGCGTCCGACTTCAGCTCAGGTCATGATCTCAGTCTGTGAGTTCAAGCCCCGCGTCAGGCTCTGTGCTGACAGCTCAGAGCCTGGGAGCTGCTTCAGATTCTGTGTCTCCCTCTCTGTCTGCCCTTCCCTCGCTAGCGTTCTGCCTCTCTCAAAACTAAAATAAAAACATAAAAAAAAATTTCTTTTATATAAAACCAGGGGTCAAAACCTCAAATGCTTACACATGCCAGGCAGATCAAATAAATGGGCGAGGAGGGCCATTTGGGGTACAGTGAACTGCACAGTGTACCTTGTCTTTAAGGAAGCAGCTACTCTTCAGCCCCAACCTATTGCTAGCATATAAAACACTGCCATCGCCCTAGTATCAAAAGAATCCAAAGTCCAGAGTTATGGGTTGTTTTTTTTTTTTTTTTTTCAAACAACATCTCAGTTTTTAACTTTCGGCAATTAGTTTTTAAATGCATGGTTTGAATTCCACATAGGTCAAACAAAAGACAGCTGTAAATGAGATATTGCCTAAAGGCTGCCTGTTTCTGAACAATGGTTTCTATAAACTTGCTTTAATAATTTTGGGGGTAACTGTCATTCAAAGTATATTAAAGCTCTAACGAGCCTGCCATCCCATAAATATTCATAGACACTCCACCAATATAAATCATAAAATAATGGTACTCTAAGGATTTCAACTTGAAAAGACACACTTACATGAATCCACTTTAAGCACACTGTCAACATATTATGAAGACTAAAAACAAGTTCTTATTTGCGATTAGTCAAAGAACAGTTAAAATAATCCATCAATGCAGTGTTACTTATGTCACCAATCAGTGAATATAGTGTTCTTTTCAAACTCGAGAGAACCTTTCTCCCAAGGCATCTATAAGGAATTCGTTAATGCACATGAGGGTTCCAGTTATTTCTTAAGGTGCAACTCCAGCATTTTCATGTTTTAGTCACAAGGCTGAGCACGCTAAGACCATTAAAGCAAAAGTCTCCAGGGGCACTTGGGGGGCTCAGTGGGTTAAGCATCCAACTTTGGCTCAGGTCATGATCTCATGGCTCATGACAAGCCCCGCATCATGCTCTGTGCTGATACCTCAGAGCCTGGAGCCTGGTTCGGATTTGGTGTCTCCTCTCTCTTCTCCAACACCACTCACACTCTGTCTCTCTCTCTCTCTCTCAAAAAATTATTAATTGATTAATTACAAAAAAGAGCAACAGTCTCCATAAAACCTCAGAAGTCATTTTTAATAAGATCATTAATTTCTGCCAAGACCTAAACAAAGTTAAATGTACAACCAAGCCCCATTTAGCTGTTACCAAAGGGAACCAAGACAAAAAAATAATCATTTTGTAAATGACTTACTCTGTAGTGACAGCAGGAGCCAAGGGATCAAACTCCATTACCTCGTAGTAATTGGGTGGCTGGAGATCATTCTCTGTCATTGCTTCAGGCAAAACAAAACAAAACACCCACCAGTAAACACACACAATTAATAATCTCTTTATGATTCTGACTTCAAACATGAGACCCTGCAAAACACTGACAGCCAGAAACTAACACAACTGGTGTTCTAATGCTCCTCCCAAGCACAACAAGGATTTCCAAATTTCAACTAAAGATCCATTTCCCTCAGCATTCCAAATACAACGTTCAGCACAATACAAGCACATTTTATAATCAAACGTCGGTCATAATGATATGGGCCATGAATTGACTTCATGGAGCTTAAAGACGCACATGAAGTCCTAGTTTTTCCTCTCTCTGTATCTATTTTCAATCAGCAGTAAATCTCTGGCAGATTCCTACACTCTCACAAGTTTCCTTATTCAATGCAGATAATAGGTCTCAAGTACCTGGATGACGGGCGGGCAAGGATGGCGGTCTCTGGCTTGACAGTGTTGCTGGAACATTCTGCACATTAACTGGCTGTAGTACTGAATTTGAATATTCTGGAAACTGAAGTAAGCACAAGGCATGTTCAAATAAACATTCTACATTAAGTTTTTCTTTTATTATTTAGATTCCCAGGCTTCTAACTGGGAATTCCAAGAACCATATACTTACAACTGGACAAGAATTAGAAATTATTTATTACTTTTTTAGGTGATAACCATTTATAACACTACTTTTCTCTCTGGTTTCATGCCACTGCACCTCATTTCCCATATAAAATGTAAAATTAACATTTTTGCTAAAAAAAAAAAAAAAAAGAATTGTATGGCTCAGTCTAGATTCTGTTGTTGCACGCTAAAAAATCTCAGCTTCAAACAGGAAGATCAATCTTAACCCTACAGAAACGCCTAAGATACCACCACCAAATCAGGACTGATAAAGATTAATCTCATAATCTTCCTCATTCACTTCATGAATATGTCCTGGGTACCTGGGTGCTATAAATAAAACAGGCCAAATCTCTGCCCCTTTGAAGCAAACAATTGACAAATGTAAAGAGATGTTAGCAAGTGCTCTTAAACAAACAAACAAACAAACAAACAAAAGGCTCAGGTAGATGGGGTAGGCTATTACTCTGACAGTTAGTGGTCAAGGAATGCCTCACCACTGGGGACATTTGAGCAGAATCCTGACTGATGTGGCTGCTGTGATTATCTGAGGGGGCTCAAGGTCACATGCTCTGAAGCAGAGGAGCCCAGTGTCATTGGAGCAGAGCGAGCCAAGGAAGAGAGGTGAAGTTGAAGAGGTAATGGGAGGTGCAAGATCAGCATTTTCAGGTTTTTACGGAATACAATGGAGGAAGAAAATTCTAGGTGGGTTTAGAGCAGTTAATATGACTTTTTCTTTTTTTTTAAGGATGGTTCTGGTTTGTTTTGAACAGAGATTGCACAGTGGGGGTGAGGGTGGAGAGGGAGGTGAAGGCTAAAGCAGGGTAACGTTAGGAAGATACTGCAATATTCCTCTGGATGGTTTGGACTGTGATGCAGAAGTGGAGGTGGTGAGTATCTAGATAACGGATACACTTATCAAAGAGAAACAGGAAAAGGAAACAGGAAAGAGATGAAAAGGTGGAGAGCAAGCAGTGGTTTCCAAGGTTTTGACTTGAACAACTGCAGTAGTGGAGGGTTCCTTTACTGAGACAGGGAGAAGTGCAGGAGGTGCAGGTGGAGAGCCAGGACTGGGAAGAAAGCAAGAAGAGAATCCTCGGAAAGTGGATTTCTATGTTCTGAGTTTAGGGGAGATTATGGGCTGCAGATACCAATTATAAGTTGTCGGAATCTGAATGGTATTTTAACACTGGAGACCAGAAGACCATGGAAGAATGAAAGTAGAAGTCTGAAACCTAAGCCCTGGGATCTCCAATACTGAAAGGCCAGTAAAAGAGTGGGGGGCAGCAAAGGAGACATAGTGGAAAGGAGGCAAGAGAAGAAAAATGAGTGGTGTCTGAAAGCCACATGTGCAGAACAGGAGGAAGTGACTGACTCTGTCACCTGCTGCTGATAAATCACGTAAGACGAGGATGGAAATTTGCAGTACTTGATTTGGTAATGTAGAGATCACGAGAGACATTGACAAGAGGTATGCAGGAAAGCCGTAGGAATGAGAGCCTGTCTGAAGTCTGTGAAAGAAGATGGAAGGAAAGAAGAGACAGCTAATATAAACGAGCACTAAAGGAATTGTGATCCTGAACTATTTTTCTAACAGAAGTTAAGAACTTGTCCATCTTTAAGATGAAAAAAACCACAAAGAGAAGTCCTAACAAGGGCTGTATCAACACGTTACAGGACACACAACAAAACACTAAGCAGAACATGAGATTTAATGACCAGGAATTCCTTCTTAGCCACGACAACCTGCTGACTAGGTGGGCTGCCCGGGAAGTTTCATTACTTACACTCTCATAGGTATGATTTGCGATGATGTTTTGGCCGGTCCTTTGAGCAAACCTAGGAGAGTATGATAAGACAGCATGATTACCCTACAGTGAGAACACAAATGCAAAAAGTAAGATGACTTCCTACAAACAAAACCTAAAATGTACTTTCAGACTGCAATGGAATATTAACTTTATATAACAACTGCCATCTGGTTTCGGCACTCACCAGCTTTTCATGTCTGAATACCAAAGAGTAAAGACAAAGTACTGTTCATTAGCAGTGGCAGCCCTGAGATCCTGAAGTATACATAGTACACTAGTGAGAACAAGCCTTCAATCTTTCCATTAGAGTAGCTACCATGCATCATTTCCTGAAGGATGAGAGGCAGTACAGAGTAGAGGGTAGAAGGGGGGAGGGTCCTGGTTGTACATCTACAGCAGATATACTTTGCCCTGTCTCTGCCACTGAAGGAATCTCTAAAACCAGAACAGAATGCACAGGGCAAATATCTGATGACTGAAAAGTTAATAGGTACAGGATGACTGGGAAGGAAGACTGGAATTTGAGTATCTATGATGGATCATTAGTGAGGTTTTTTTTTTTTTTTCTTGCCTCTCTGGGCAAGAAACATTCTCTGGTATTCCAGAACCTGAATGCAATGAAGCCTAAACCCAAGAGTGGGCAGTAAGTACAGACAGCTCCAAGAGAAGCCCTTCTGTTTTCACTCAAGGGGCAGGAAAGAGAAGTCAGAGATAGTGTGGAAATCCCTTACTCTCTTTTTTCCTTTCCCTTCTGTTCTCTCCCTCTCTATACCTGAGGCAATCCTAAAATGGCTGGAGTGACAGTAGAAGCCAACAGACTTAAAAATTTGAGAAGAACCTTCCCTTCCAACAGGTGTAACTCTGATCCCAGAGGACAGGGCAAACTCTATTTTTTTTGTTTTTGTTCTTTCCTTTCTGTCCCACCATTTGGTCCCAGACACAAGCATAGTCAAGGAAATAAATGGTATATAGTAGGGTAATTGAAGCTCCAGCTTTCTGACTGGAGAACCAAAAGGCAAATCCTAGAAAAGCAGAGCACTAGAGAAATCACAAAGAGGGAGGAATTTGGAAAATCAACCTTAATGTTGTTTATGAAATCTTGGGCTCACTTCCTGATCTGTGCCTCTGTGAATCTGATCCAAGTCAAGATGCAGAGATGTTGCAAACTGAACATATACCCATTCAGGCCTCAGGGCGGCCCACATGAGGCAGATCTGAAAAGCACTGCAAAGTCTTTGAAAACATAACTATGTTGGAACCATGGCACAGGAAAAGGGAGGCTGAAACTGTGGCATGAAGCTAGCGAGATTGTTTGCCTTCTAAAATCAAAAAAGCACCATCTTTGACAGGATTCAAAGACCAAAGTGTCTCATAACATTACAAATGCCCAAGACACAATCCAAAATTACTAGGCATGTGAAGAACTAGGAAAATTTCAACAGGCAAAACAAAACAAAACAAAAATCAACAAATCCTAATATCAAGAGGACATACATGTTAAAATTTTTAAAAAATTTGTTTATGTCTTTATTTTGAGTGAGAGACAGACAGAGAGTGAATGGGGGAGGGGCAGAGAAAGAGGGAGACACAGAATCTGAAACAGACTCCAGGCTCTGAGCTGTCAGCACAGAGCCAGATGTGGGGCTCAAATCCATGGACTGTGAGATCATGACCTGAGCCGAAGTCAGATGCTTAACTGACTGAGCCACGCAGGTGCCCCATAAAATTATCTCAGATTTTAAAGCAGCCCTTATACAAATGCTTCAACTAGCAACTCTGAACACTCATGAAAAAAAAAAGAAAAAATAGTCATTTCAAAGAAAAATAAGACCTAAAGAAGAGCCAAATAGTAATTTCAGAATTGAAAAATACATTAACTGAAGTTTTAAAAAATTTACAGAATGAGATCCATAGCAAAATGAGGATGAGAGAGGAAGTAAATGGCAAACGTGAACATAAATAGAAATTATCCCATCTTATAAATATAAACAAGAAGCAACAACAAACCAAAAAACAGAGGAAAAAAAGTGAAAAAAGTAATGGACAGAACTCTAGAGATTTACAAGACAATGATGATATCAGATCTAACATTTGTACCATCAAGAGTCCCAGAGGGACAGTAAAAAGCATACTGTTGGAAGAACTATTTGGAAAAACTCTAAGGCTAAAAACTTCATAAATTTGGTAAAAGACAGAAACCCACAGATTCAAGAAATGCAGTGTAGTGAGTTGAGTGGTGCCCTCCACCCTCAAAAGGTATGTCCTTGTCCTAATTCCTGGAACTTATGTATGTTACCTTATTTGGAAAAAAGGTCTTTTTTAAAATGTTTTTAAAGTTTTTATTCATTTTAGAGAAAGAGAGAGAGTTGTGGAGCGGCAGAGAGAGAATCCCAAGCAGGCTCTGCATAATCAGTGCAGAGCTCAATGAGGGGCTCAGACTCATGAACTGTGAGATCATGACCTGAGCCAAAACCAAGAGTTGGATGCTTAATGGAATGAGCCACCCATATGCCCCGCAAAAAGGTCTTTTCAGATATCATTAAGGATCTCGAGAAGGTGATACCATCCTATATCACTCGAATGGACTTTAAATTCAAAGACAAGTGATCTTAGAGAGAATAGCAGAGGCAGATCTGAAATACACAGAGAAGGCTACATGAAGGTTGAGACAGAAAGTGGAATGATGTGGGCCAAGCCAAGGAAGCAAAAAAATGCTGACAATCATCAGAATTTAAAAGACGCAAAGAATGGCTTCTCCCAAAAGAGCCCGGCATGGAGCATAGTCCTGCTGAATTTCAGATTTCTAGCCTCCAGAACTAGGAGAAAATAAATTCCAGTGGTTTTAAACCACGCAGTTTGTGGTGATTTTTTTGATGGCAGCCACAGGAAACTAATACTCTCAGCAAATCCCAAACAGAATAAACCAAAAGAAATCCATGCCCAGACATGTCATAATCAAACTGTTCAAAATCAGGAAAAAAAGCATGGTCAAGATGGCTGAGTGGTCTAAGGCGCCAGACTCAAGCTTCCGCTTCCCAAAATCAGGAAAAAAAATTCTTGAAAGCATAGCAGAGATAAAATAATACATTATCTATAGAACAATGATCTGAATGAATATAGACTTCTCTCTTTTTAAAGCATTTTTTTATTATTGAGAAAGAAAGAGAGAGAGAGAGAGAAAGAGAGAGAGGGAGAGGGAGAGAAAGAAAGAGTGCGCAGAAGAGGGGCAGAGAGGGAGACACAGAATCCGAAGCAGGCTCCAGGCTCTGAGCTGTCAGCACAGAGTCCAACGCAGGGCTCGAACCCACGAGCAGTGAGAACATGACCTGAGCTGAAGTCGGACGCTCCACCAACTAAGGCACCCAGGCGCCCCAAGACTTCTCACTGGAAACCACTTTAGGTCAGAAGAGGGGGGCAGCAATGTTTAAAAACCAAAAGAAAAAACCACCAACTTGGATTTCTACATCCACTGAAACATCCCTTGGGAAGAAAGATGAAATAAAGACATTCTCACATGAAGAAAGATGAGATTTTCACTGCCCATAGCCCTGCTCTAAAAAAAAAAAAAAAAAAAAAAAAATCACAAAAGAAAGCTCTTCAGAAAGAACGGAAATTATATGAGAAAATAAAAGATCAACATAAATGGCAAATATTGGGTAAAAAAAACAATTCTCTTCTTGTGTTCTTTAAAATATATTTGAGAGTTGCACACAAAAATTATACCTGCCTGTTGCTCTTCTTTTTCAATGTAGATATAATATATACAATAACTATAATAGAAAGGGAGGATCTCTATGTTTTCTACATTTCACTTTAAGTGGTAAAATACTGGTTCTAAGCAGACTAAAATATTATGTACACTGTAGTCCCTAGAACCGTCCCCTCCCTCCTAATATAAACTACACAAAATTACAGTCAAACTCACAGTAGGTAAGATGGAAGGAATACTGAAAACATTCAAACAAGTCAAAAGCTGCAGGAAAGAGGAAACAGAAGAAAAACAGCAACAAAGGAGAAAAACAAGAAAGAAATTATAATGCTCAACCAAAACCCAAGTATATAATTACATTAAATATATGGTCGAAACACACCAGTTAAAGACAGAAATTATGAGAATACATAAAAATGCATGACCCAACTATATGCTATCTATAAGAAACTCACTTCAAATATTTTGATATAGTTAAAAGTGAAAAGATAGAAAACAATATACCATGCAAACACTAATCTAATGTGGCTATATTGGTACCAGAGTGGACATCAGGACAAGAAAACTCAGAAGGGACAAAAAGGAACTGTGCATAATTCTTTAAGGGTCAATTCGCCAAGAAGACACAACAATCCTGAATGTATATGCACTCAATAACCAAGCTTCAGAATACATGAAGCAAATATCAATTTTACAGAACCTTTCCTAGAAATATTACATACAGCATGATTCTATTCAGATGCCATTTAAAAAAATTTTTAATGTTTTTATTTATTTCTGAGAGAGAGAGAGACAGCGTAAACAGGGGAGGGTCAGTGAGAGAAGGAAACACAGAGTCTGAAACAGGCTCCAGGCTCTGAGCTAGCTGTCAGCACAGAGCCCGACATGGGGCTCGAACCCATGAACCATGAGATCATGACCTGAGCTGAAGTCGGACGCCTAACCGGTTGATTGAGCCACCCAGGCGCCCCTAGATGCCATTCTTGAAAAGACAAATTATAGTGATGGAGAACAGATTAGTGATTGCTGAAGGGTGAGTGTGGGAGGGAAGCACTGTAAAGAAATACCACAAGGGAATTTTGGGGGTGATGGAACTCTCCTATACCCTGTGATGGTAGTTACGTGAATCCATACATATGTTAAAATTCATAGAACTGCACACAAAAGAAAAACAAAGAGGTTAATTTTACCTTACAGAAATTTTTAAAAATTAATTAAAGCACAGAAAGAAAAAAAAAGAAAACAGGCACTGAAATCAGACCCACTTGAATTTGAATCAAATTGGGCAATGCCTTTGGGCAGGTTAATCTTCCTCAGCCTCGGTTTCTTTACTTTTGAGGAAATGAGAATGAGAGTGCCCACCTCCCAGCACTAGTAAGTAATTAGAAAACATTTCTTATTTTAGGGGCGCCTGAGTGGTTCAGTCAGTTACGCATCCAACTTCCAGCTCAGGTCATGATCTCGTGGTTCGTGGGTTCGAGCCCTGCATCAGGCTCTGTGCTGACAGCTTGGAGCCTGGAGACTGTCTTCAGATTCTGTGTCTCCCTCTCTCTGACCCTCCCCTACTCACTCTCTCCCTCTCTCTCTCAAAAATAAATTTAAAAAAAAAAAAAAAGAAAAAAAAATATTTCTTATTCTTGTTAGCCTGTACTATAACAGTAAGTAGACTATGAATATGTCCTGTTACTTTATCCCATAATCATTATTTCTCCAGATCCCCTTTCTGTCATGATTAATTCCATTACTCAGTTGTTCTGTGATGCTGAACAAACACAGAGGGGTGGAAAATTCTCAAGAACCTAAGACATTGTTGATGGCTGTTTTTGCCTTTCATATGTGTTATCTAGCATAGGATTTAACCTAGGCCTATGCCTTAGGTAACTTTAGTGCTTCAATTCCTGACACGGTCAAAAACTGGTCTAAGTATAGTTTCACTCATGTATAGCTTTTTTCAAAATCAAAAAATAGATACAAAAGTCTGTACAGAAAACAAAATACATTATACATTATCTTTTACTCCAGTGAATTCCCAGAACTACGATTATTTTGATATCTGGATGTTGGGTGAACAATTGTTCCGGGGTTTCTAATGTATGATCAGCAAAGTACTGCTTTATGATTCTCCTGGGATGCTTTTTTAAAATATTTATTTCTGAGAGTAGGGGGAAAGGCAGAGAGGGGGACAGAGGATCCGAAGCAGGTTCTGTGCTGACACCAGGGAGCCTGACGCGGAGCTTGAACTCACAAACCATGAAATCGTGACCTGAGCCAAAGTCCAATGCTCAACTGACTGAGCCACCCAGGCGCCCCACCTGGGGTGTTTTTTTTTTTTTTAAACTAAAGAGTCCTGCTACTGAGTTAGATTTCTGGGGACCAGCAATTGTACTTTTTAATAATCCCCCAAGTGATTTTTATGCACACTACACCATGAGACCCATGATATTACAGAATAAAGTAAGCAGCTATGGGACACCTGGGAGGTTCAGTTGGTTAAGCATCTCAGGTCATGATCCTGTGGTTTGTGAATTTGAGCCCCGCATCAGGCTCTGTGCTGACAGCTCACAGCCTGGAGCCTGCTTTGGATTCTGTAACTCTCTCTCTTTCTGCCCCTCCCTTGCTCACATGTGCTCTCTCTCTCAAAAATAAACAATCATTAAAATAAAAGAAAATAAGCAGCTACAAGGCGTTTGGGTGGCTCAGTCAGTTGAGCATCTGACTCTTGATTTCAGCTCAGGTCATGATCTCATGGTTGTGGGACAAAGCCCCACACTGGGCTCTGTGCTGGGTGTGGAGCCTGCTTGGGATTTTCTCTCTCCCTCCCTCTCTCTCTCTGCCCCTCCCTACTCATGTTCTCTGTATCAAAAAAAGAAATAAAATAAGCAGCTATTAGCTACTATTTGATCTTTTTATAAGTTTTATAGAGATATTTTTGTAATAGGACTTCATCTATATATTCACTCCTTCACATTACTCAACATGTTTGCAGGATAAAGGAAAACAGAATCAGTTACTTTAGATCACATTATTTACTAAGCAACTTCCTGGAAATCTGCCTACAGCATTGCAACATTATTTGCATCACACTTAATCAAGACCAGAGGTACTGATCCAACTAACCGCTAAGGACATAGCCACTGGCTCTATTCATTTCTCAATGCATGAAGCTCTCCTTGGTCCTTTCTTCCCTCCCCACCCCACCCACTTTTTCCTCCCTTTCTTCTCAGTTTGATTCTCCTTTCTCAATCCTCTCTCTCCAGCCCCCTGCCCCCACCCCTTGTTTTAATATAGAAAAGTAATTGCAGTGATTGGTCACACTGGGTAAAAACACTAGGCTACTCTAAAAATATATCTAAATCCATTGATATGAAAACAGATGTACTTTTATCAAGATATGCCAAGATATCAAGGTTCAGAAGAGTATGTACAGTGTGTTGCATCTAATAAAAGAGAAAAAAATTCATATTCATTATTTATCTAAAGTCACTTTGGAAGGACAAATAAGAAAGTGGCTACCAGGGTAGCAGTAGGATGTGACATAGGGGAAAGGGGATAGAAAGGATGGAGGTAGGGTGCGATCCAATAATGTCCTTGTGTATCTTTTCATATTATTTTGATACCTGAATAATGGAAATGCATTGCCTATTACCTAAAGTAAATACATTTAAAAGGAAACAACAACAGCTTCTGATGTAAAGAAATCTAACCCCTATTTATTTTTTGCTGTATCTACTCTATCTTGCCTCTTCTTAACCTTAAGGGAAGCTTGGCTTTTTTAGTTTCTTCTGCTTCCTTCTTGTGTTTCCTTACATTTTTTCTTACTTTCTTATACAAATGTTTACATTTTTTCTTACTTTCTTATACAAATGCAAGATAGTGCACACATTACTTTGCAGTTCTTCACTTTATAATACATTGGTGATCGTACCTATACAGAGAGCCTACTTTTGTCCCCCAGCTGAACAGTAATACGTTGTTTAGGTATTTAACTGGGCCACAAATGATGCATACTTGAGTTGTCTCCAATTATTAGCGGTGCCCAAATGTTGTAAGGAATAATCGTGTAAACAACTGATTTTGCGTTAGTATGGATTCCTAGAAATGTATGGTGGGTTTAAACGTAAGTGCACTTATAATTTTAAAAGATACTGCCACTTTCCCTCAGAAGAACTGCATTAATTTTGTGATAGAATCTGTCTTTCCATAGCCAATAAAGCAGGTTAACAAACATTTAGACTTTTAGCCATCTGAGAGGTTAAAAAACAAAAGCCATTGTAGTTTAATTCATATTTCTCTAGTTGTATGTAAGGTTAGGCATCACTATGTATGTTTATGGGCCATTTGTATAACTTTTTTGGTGATCTATCAGTTCATCAGACCTGCTACTACATAGCTGTATGAAGTTGGGCAGTTTCTATTCGCTAAGTCTCAGCCTTTTCCTGTAAAATGGGCATAATGATAACAGCACAGCTCCAAAAATTTTTGCAAAGACTAAACGGGATAAAACACATGGCAAGTGCTCTGTAACTGTTGTGGCCATTGTTTGATTTTACTCCCTTGTCATTCAATTTCCCTGTTACCACTGAAAATAACAAACAATTTATGGAAGGCTTTACAAGCCAACTGCTGAATTAGAAGGTACTATAGCATCTCACAGAATCTTCATAAGAATCCTAGAAAGTATTCTCAGAAGGAAAATGAAGGCTCACGCTGGTTGTTTCTCATTCAAGGTCACAAAGCTGGTGGAAAGTAGAGGTGAGATTCTAACTCGGGATTGTCCAATTCCTAAGTCTCTACTTTTTCTCTTATGTCATGCTTTCTTAAATATGAGGAATTAGAATGTGATGGTAATAGCTCTGGATTCTTACTGACATACTTACAGAGGTGTTTCTGTATCTTCAAAGGCTAGCAAATCCACCTGCGGACTGGGTTTCAAGTTGTTCGTTACAACAGGACTTGGGGACCTGAAATCTAGAACAAAAAATGGCCTTGGCTTCGAAACATTTTGTCATTCAGTTGTTCTGTTGGATTTTCCACAATAAAATTAAAAAGAGAGAGACTGAGGTATTTCTGCCACCATAAAATCATAAGATTTCCTCAAACAGAAACTAAAGAACATTACTAACGGTAACTGGAATGAGAAATTCTGCCACCAAAAAAAAAAAAAAAAAAAAAGAAAAAGAAAAGAAANCAAAAAAAAAAAAAAAAAAAAAGAAAAAGAAAAGAAAGAAATAAAAGAAAAAAGATATTCTAAAGGTAACAAATGTTATTATATTGGGTTTCCTAAAATCCCAAACTGATCTAGAATGGAAGGGATGTTGTGTGTCTCACTCTGTCAAATACAAAAGTAAAAAGCTAGGGCATATATGGAACTCCACCCTCTCCTCCCCCAAGCTTTTAACCTCCTATAATCCTAAGTGAGACATCCTAAGGTAGGCAAGCCTCTAAGGCTGGGTGGCTAAAAGGTGGCAGACCGGAGATTTCAACTTGGACTTCTACCTCAAAAGCCCATGTTTTCCCCTCTCCATTTCACCACCATATAGATCAGTCTTCCTAATTCCTGACCTCTCTATCTGCATCAAATATTCCCTTACTTGATGCTGTGACTTAGCAGACACTCAAGGTAATATAGTATGTGGTTCACAGTAGTTTTAAGTTTGGCCATGGAGTTGAACCACCTCTATAAAAGTAGGCAGGTAGATAAGATGATATTCTAAGCCAGAGGGATGAGTTTCAGGGACCTACTCCCCCAGATACATCCCATGGCTATACTGGGTTTGATGCAACCATTTGCCAAGAAATAATTACACCTCCTGGTATCGTTCCCTGATATTCAAACTGAATTCAGTCCTTCTCAGATTGCATTTAATCTTGAAACCAAGGAGAACAGTTTCACATCAAGCTCTTCTGCTGAAAAGGCCTATGTGCTTATTTACTTAAGTCTGAAAGCTGAGCATTCACGGTGCTGAGTTCTCCCAGAGTGGCCCTCGGCATTGGAGGGCTTAGCCTTGGGTCGATGAGATCACAGGATGGGGCAGAAGGCCCACTGATAGTCTGAAAACAAAGCAAACAAAACAAAATTCAGGAAAAAAATGTGTCAGGTAATTTATCATGGCTTTCTCCCCAGAGACTTTTTTTTGTTTTTTTAGAGAAAGGAAAATCCTATTTAGATGCAAGTCAAGAAGGAGAACACTCTATTCAACAGGCAACACTCCTACTAATCACATCTCACCATCTACATAGCTGCTGCTTAATTAGACAATATTATGGCCTCTTATTAGTAACTTATTAATAACAAGTTGTTAAGGCAAATACTCTACACGACCAAAACCAGTTGTTAATGCCTCCTCCGTTTTAAGACTTGTTTTATGTAATCCTTGCTCCCTAATTTGTAAAATGTTCAGCTGTTTATAACATTTCTGTTCACTTACATTGGCCTCTTCCCTCCCGTTCCTGGTTTGCTCCAAAACCCTCTGTTGGTTCCGAGTAAATCTGTTTGAATTAACAAAATGTAAGCATTTAAAAGAAATCTAATATAAAAATTCTATAATCCTTCACAAATTAATACTCAAATATTCAGGAACAAAGACAATAAGCCTCACCCTCATCGACTCCCAATGAAGTCGTTTAATAATTTTTCCCCAGTTTATAGGGGTAATAATGCTTTAAGGGAAAACTGTGAGAAAATGAATACATATTAAAAACAAATAATAACTCCATCAGCTAGAAATAGTCCCTATTAAAATCATGATGTATTTCCTGTATTTATTTCTGTAAATTAATCTGTATTGAACTTAGTTGCAATCATACTTCACATTAATTCTGTAACATAATTCAATTATGTTGTGACCATTTTTCTAGTTAGTTAGAAATGCAATTTTTAGTGGCCTGCATATGTTACCTTAGGGACGTAGCACACATTTAACTACTCTTGATCACAAATATTTAAGTTGCTTCCAATTCTGCCATTATAAATAATGTTCCATAAATATTCAAAGACTTTTAACATAACTTCACTGTTTATCTTCATTTTTTTTTTATAAGACACCTGATCTCTACTAAACATATCAACCTTTCACAACTTAAGTTTTACACTGTTTGTATACTGGGAATAAAAGAGGAGCAGATAAATAAACAATAGGTCTGGAAGAAGAGTGAAGTTGAAGGCACAAGTCCAAGGTTCAGTGTCAGCTATAGGATCATGGATATAACTTCCGATCCTCAGTTCTCCATTTGCTAAAAGAGAATAGCAGCATTTGAAGCGTTTCCTCAGAACTTTATTTTCTGGGGCAACCTCTAGAAAGATAATACAAGTGGATGAGTGCAGAAATGCTTTGCAAACTGAGAGATGCTTCAGAAACATGTACTATTAGTATAGTGACACATTGACTGCATGAACCTTACACATCTTAAAAGCTTGGACTAAATTGGAACATGTACTTAGTTAAGCATCTTTCCCTTTCTAAAACACATGGTTTTTTCTTCCACCTACTTATGGCATTGGCTTCTTGTATGCTATTATGTGCTGGGTCTGAACAACCCTCAAAGATCCAGCCTTGAGTAACAAACTTCTGTTTCCTTATTTGTACAACTCTTCCCTAGATGTGATGAGTAGAGACTTTGGGGGATGTTGGAATAGGGTGAATGTACTTTGCATATGGATGGAAGTGAATCCTTGGGGAATGAGGGAGCAGACTGTGATGAACAAAAGGATGCCCCCCTTCTGAGATCTCTATATCCTCATCATGGGAAATAGAGAGCATGTTAGGTTAGATGGCAAAGGGAAGGGAAACTTTAATAGGGAGATTAAAGATCCAGGGTAGGATTACACAGATAAACAATGTAAGCACAAAGACCCTTAAATGTGGAAGAGGCAGGCAGAAGAGGAAGCAAGAATGAAACAATGTAAGAGAAACTTGACAATGATGTTGGCTTTGAAGATGGAGGAAAGGAGTCACGAGTCAAGGACCATGGACAGGCTCTTGAAGCTGCACAAGTTAAGCAAACAGATTGTCCTCTAGAGCCTCCCACAGGCACAGAGCACAGCTGATACCTGGACGTTAGCTCAGTGAGACCCATTTCAGGCTCTTATAGGGCTATAAGGTGGTAAATTTATGCTGTTTTGAGCCACTAAAATGTGTGATAATTTGTTACAGCAGCCATAAGAAATGAATACACCAAGACTACTATCCTTTCTAGAGACGAAAAATTTCTCTGCATCTAAGACTTCAGTGTTTCTCTCGCACAGCTGACAGCAGTTCTGTTAAGCACACATGGTTCAAAGCTGAATGAGAATGAGTCGTTCACAGAAGTAACCCAATCTCCTGATATCTAGACCAAATAAATACACATTTCCCTTCAGAGGAAGCTTTTAGTCAGTGGTTTTAATGGTTTGTAATAGAATTCCCCAAAATGAAAACCAGAAGGCAGCACTCTGCTGAAAACCATGCGGTTTTCCTTATTTTTCCACTTACTAAGATTCATACCACAGAAAACAAAAAGCAAGAAGCAGAAGTCTGTTCAGTTCGCAGTCAATGGCCGGTCATCCCTTCATATAAATGGCTGCTATCTCTGACAGGCAGTACGTATGAGATAGTGAAGGAAAAAACCTATTCATAGCTATTCATTTTACTTCACTGATTCTCCGGTTCATTCATGATCAATGGAAAAAACTCTAAAAGGCCCAGGGGGATGTTAATGGAGAGGACCAAGGAATTAATATTTAATGTGTCAATGGGCTAGCATTCCCCAAGGTGATTTTATATACATGAACTCATTCAATTTTCGAAATAAAAATGAAACCCTCCAAAGAGATAGTATTATCCTCTTTAACAGAAAAGAGCAAACCTAAGTCTTAAAAAAGTAAGCAATTTTCCCCAAATCATCGAGATTTGAACAACAACAAAACATTGAATCCAGTTCTATTACCCTATTTCCCTTCTGAATCACTAAATAGTGACCACACAAGGGAAAACGGTCTCACCTGAAATCCAACATCACTCCTACTGAGAAAGGAGGATCTGGAAAAAGCATGGAGAGCTCAGAAGCTTTAGAAGTACTGTGACAGTAAGTTCTACGGATTGGTTTGGAAAGAGATGAGATTCGCCTGGAGGTATGGGTTTTCTTTTTTTTTTTCCCCCCAGGTTCCTAATAATAGATCTATGGATGCATTTATGTACATTGTTTTTACACAACATTTTAAAAGTGCCAAAATAAGTTGTTTTATATAGGTGACATTGTTAACCCAGGTTCATTTGCTTTAACCTTTTATTAGGCAACTTTGCAATGTATAGGAAAGTAAAAAGAACAGTATAATGAACACCCTTTCGTTTATCAGCTGAATTTAGTAACCGTGTACCTTTACCACATTTGCTTTATAGATTTTTCAGTGAAATATTTGGATCATATACCTGATGACATTTCACCCCTAGATATTTTGTATTATTATTTTTTTAGAGTAAGAGAGAGAGGGAGTGTGCTTGTGAGTGGGAGAGAGGGGGAGAAGGAGAGCGAGAAGGAGAGAGGGGAAGGAGGGGAGAGGAGGAGGGGAGAGGAAGGGAGAGGAGGAGAGAGGGAGGAGAAGGAAAGGGAGGGAGAAGGGGAGGGGGAAATGGAGGGGAGGGGGGAGCGGGATAGAGGGAGGGAGGGAGGGGGAGAGGGCGAGGGATCCCAAGCAGGCTCCACAGTCAACATGAAGCCCCACGTAGGGCTCGATCCCATGCCCCTGAGATCATGACCTGAGCTGAAATCAAGAGGTAGACACTCAAGTGACTGAGCCACCCATATTTTAGAAAGCATTCGCCAAAAATAAAGACATTTTCCAACTGAACCACCTACTTAACGCTGATATTTTTCCCCTCAAGTCCTGAATATTCTATCCATGTTCAAACTTCTCCCATCAGCATATACATGCTTTTTAATATGAGTGTGTCCAAAGTAGGGTAAAGGCCACACATTACATTTAGTTGCGGTTTCTTTTTAATTTTTTAATGTTTTACCTTTTGACCTCTTCTTCCCCCATTTCTCCCACTCCCCACCCCTGGCATTCACCACCATGTTCCTCTGCACCTATAAGCTTGGTTGGTTTTGTGTTGTTTTTGCTTTTCTTTTTTTGTTGTTGTTAGATTCCACAGGTGTTTATACACAGCACTCTACATGAAGACAGAGGAAGACTTCGTTTGTCAGTCTAGGCATGCCACAGCTCCTTGGGGCTGGATTCTCGGTGCTCATTCTCCCTCCAGGCCTGTCTACTTTCCATCCCTTCACATACCATACAAGCTCTTGCTCTGCTCCTCATTTAACCAATGCCCACTCATTCTGCAGCTCTCTCCTCACATGGCACGTCCTCATACACGCTGCCCGTCTCCTTTCTACCTGGATTAGGTCCGGCCGCTCTTCTCACCAGACCGCCCTCGTGTACTTGGTTCCACTGCACTTACTCCAATTTCCAAGTGCGTATATTTGTTTTTAGGTTTAAGATGTTTTTCTGACTTACAGGCTTGCCTATTACAATAGATTATTAAGACTTATTTTGATGAATGACTTAGAAACAACTTAATGCCTCACAAGTGAACTGTGAGAAACATGGACTATTATGATGTAGCTATTAAAAATAACGGTTTATGGGGCACCTGGGTGGCTCCATCAGCTGAGTGTCTAACTTCGGCTCAGGTCATGATCTCACGGTTCATGGGTTTGAGCTCAGAGCCTGGAGCCTGCTGTGGATTCTGTGTCTCCCTCTCTCAGGCCCTTCCCTGCTCGCATTTTGTCTCTCTCTCTCTCAAAAATAAAGATACATTTTTAAAAAAATGGTTTATCAAAAGCATTTATAAACACCCAGACTAGGGGCGCCTGGGTGGCTCAGTTGGTTATACATTTGACTCAATTCGGCTCAGGTTATGATATCACAGTTCGTGGGATCGAGCCCCACATCAGGCTCTGTGCTGACAGTGTGGAGCCTGCTTGGGATCCTCTTTCTCCTCTCTCCCTGTGCCTCCACTCCCAAATAAATAAACTTAAAAAAATAGGTTATACAAACACATGTTATACTGTGAATAAAATCAAGAAAGAAACAAAAGTATATGTTCCATACATGATCACAATGATAAAAAAATTTAGGAGAAAATCATTTTGTCACTAATGTTTTAGTTTATTTAAAATTCTGCCTTCATACATTTTTGAATGGCAATTTAAAAAAAATCCATGTTCATATACAAAATGTCCTTACTGACTGTTTTTTTTTTTTTTAAATATTTTTATTTATTTCTAGGAGAGAGAGAGAGAGAGTGTGAGAAGAGGAGGGTCAGAGAAAGATGGAGACACAAAATCTGAAGCAGGCTCCAGGCTCTGAGCTGTCAGCACAGAGCCCAACGCGGGGCTCAAACCCACGAACCGCGAGATCGTGACCTAAGCAAAAGTCAGACGCTTAACCGACTAAGCCACCCAGGCGCCCCTGTTCTGCTTTTTTATAGACTATTTTCTTCATATAAAATATCATCCCAGGGGGCCTGGGTAGCTCAGTTGGTTGAGCGTCTGCCTCTTGACTTCAGCTCAGGTCATGATCTTGCAATTCACGAGTTCCAGCCCCACATCAGGCTCTATACTTGCAGGGCAGATCTTGCTTGGGATTCTGTCGCCCTTTCTTTGTCCCTGCCCTGCTTGCTCTCTTTCTCTCAAATAAACTTTAAAAAAATGTTTTTAAATAAAATATCCTCCCATCTCCTGTGCATATTCTATGCTTTTGTCCATCTCAAACTTAGAATAAACCTCCCTTTGTTTACATTGTTCATTTGTTTGAGTCTATAATGTGTTCCGTGCAGATGGTATCAGGTGAATAAGGTCAGGCCCTGCTATGATCAAATGTTTATATACCACCTGAGAGTGCCCAAGAATGCTCCTGGCACTGCTCAGATGTGCTTTCATTCTTGCAAGCCCTATCACAAGCTTCCAGAAGGCCAGGCCCATGTCCCCAATCTTGGAAGGAAGGCGGCCTTATCTTCAAGTTGTTCTTGATCTTAATAGAATGTTTACCTGGTAGACATTCTTTTTTTTTTTTTTTAATGTTTTATTTATTTCTAGGAGAGAGAGAGAGAGAGACAGCGTGAGCAGGGGAGGGTCAGAGAGAGAGGGAGTCACAGACTGAAACAGGCTCCAGGCTCCGAGCTGGCAGTCAGCACAGAGCCCGACGCAGGGCCCGAACCCACGAACCGCGAGATCATGACCTAAGCGAAAGTCGGACGCCTAACCGACTAAGCCACCCAGGCGCCCCTACCTGGTAGACATTCTTATAAGAATGCAAAGCAACTGCTGGAGAAAACAGAACTGGAGGAGGGGAGGGGAGGGTACACCATTAGCTCACCTCTCATATCCAAGGATGGCATTATTCAAATCCTCATTCACTTGAATTAGCTCAATCGTTACATCTTCATTCTCCACCACCACAAGCAGGTCCATGATCCTCTCCTGCATCTCCCGACACGTCTTATAAAGCTTCTGTCAAAGAAAGGAGAGACATTTCTTCTTCCACGCTAGGGAAGTTCTATAAAGACAATCAACCAATTTGCTGATCCGTATATGCCAGTTGATAACCTCCCCAATGAGTCACCTATTGGAGATTACCAAAGGACTTAATTATGCACAACTCATCCTTCTTATCAGAAAGCAATGAGTTACACATGATCATATTCTCCTCTAAAAACCAAAATAGGTGTCATAAGGACTCCATGGTACATTGCACAGAACACCAGACTAGAAATTAGAACTGATGTATGGGAATTCTGGAGGTACAGCTTACTAGCTGTAGAATACAGAAATCATTTGTTTTCCAAATCTGTTTCCTCATTTGACAAATCAAAGTTATATTAGTTTCCACATCTATACCTCAAGGGGTGACATAAAAAGCAAATGAGATGTGTATAATGAGGAACTCCGTAACTATAAAGCACTACATAAAACACAAAATGTTTATTGTCGCTATTAGCGGTAGTAGAAGAAAGTAGTAGTTAAAATACATTTACAGCAACATAATTTTCCTATGATGTTTTACTTAAATATTTAAAGTTTAAAACATTCACATTCCAAGGTAAACTGAATCAACAATAAAAAAAAACCAAAACAGTCATGGATACTGTCATTATTTGGACTACCTACAATCAATACATGAAGCCAGGACTGCACTCCCCAAACCAGCTTCTCCTCATAAGCATCAGGGGCACCTACAGCCGACCCATGGATTCAGAATCTCCAGGACTGAGGGTCTGGGAATCTACAAGCTTTTTTGTAAGCATCCAAAAGGGTTTATGTACACAGACAATTTGAAAACTGCTGCCTCACAACTTCTGTCCTCATAGGCAAGCCTGAGGACCATAAAACTAATATTCCTATTTCTTCAAACCCACCTCAGCTAAAATTTGTAAACATAATAGTACATTAAGGTCAGGCAAAAACACCTCCAAAATGAGAGCTACTGAATTTGCTAAATCATCAGACTATTCCATTACCTGACTCATTTCCCCTCGAGACAGACAGACACACAGAAAAACTTACAGCTGGCAAAGCCATTTAGAATCTCAAACAATCTATTACATGAGTCCTGACAGGAAATCTCTAAATAAATCCATCAAACCATTAATAACTGGCATTTAGACTCAGAGGTAAAAGCCACTACCCGCTACAGAATCCTAACAAAAACATTTACAAGACAAAAGGAAACAAAAAGGAAAAAAAACGATACAGATGAACAGACTCTGGGTCTTAACACTGCAATTTGCATTGAAAAAAAAAACCACCCTATTTGCTAATGACGTGGCCACTATCAGCAGTGCTTGGCGAACTTTTTTGTTAAAGGTGCAGATAGTTTTATTTTCTGCTTTGTGGACCATATGTTCTCTGTCAGAACTACCCAAGTCTGCCATTATACCACGAAAGCAACGAGGGATGATATGCAAACAAATGGGTGTGGCCATATCCTAATAAAACAAAGACAGGTGGCTTACTTACAGCCCCCTGGAATAGTACAAAGAAAACAGACCTCAGACTCAGTAAACCCAAGGCCTCTCCATATGCATACCTGACATGGGATTTAATTAACTCTTAGATTCAGTTTTGTTTTTGTTTTTTTATGCATCTGTAAAACAAAGATACCAACTTTCTTGTAGGGTTGTTGTGAGGATAGACAATGGTAAAGTTGAAACCCCATGCTGTCTGGCATACAGTGGGCAGTCAATAAATTTATTAATGATTGCATAGGGAAGTATCACTAGAAGCTTAACTAGATAACTCATACAATCCTGTACTACTCGTGCAGTTACTCAGGACCTAATATCATGCAGAAGAACGAACGAAGAAGAGCATTCAATATAACCCCTACGATGAATGAGAACTTTACCCTTAGTGAGTATAATGAAATTGTTCTCCTTGCTCACTGGCAGCTTTGCTAGAACAATGTCAAGATCAAGGAAATACAATAGCTGTTAGATGCCTGTGACAAAAATGTAGAAATTAATTTGAAATGAATTTGCAGCCAACATCAATAGCCCCTGGTCACAAGAAGACCCTCCCATTGCCCTCTCAAAAGACAGATGGAATGGAAACATGAAAGGAACATTGCATCTCTCAGCAGGTTTGCAAAGCAGAATTTGAAAAACCTCTTCAAAAGCCAGCACCCTCTGATCTTTGCAACTGATGTCTGTCTCACAGGAGGGCCAAGCCACCTGGAAACAGCCCAGATCAAGCACCGTGAACCAAGAGGACAGGTCAGAAGTCCCCCCACGGCAGGCACCTGTAGGGCCGTGGATGTGGGGAGCCGGGGGGAGAGTCAAAACACAGAGCAACAGCTGCTGGTGCATCTGTCCACAGAGCCCCTGGAATTACCCCACTTTAATACCATATCAAAGCAAAGGTAGGCTTCTCAATTAAAGGGAACTTAACAATCAATTCAAAAGTATTTGGAGTAAAACAAAAAGGAGCTTATTAAGTGCTTCCTCTCCTGACATCCAGACGGCTCCGAGTCCTCCACAGAGAACTCAGGAATTAAGGAAGGAGGTTCTTTTGCACTTTCAATTCCAGCTGTAACTGGATCACATTCAGCAACACAACTTGTAAAAAGAAAACCAGAAATGTCTGAATATCTCCCCTGAAAAAGGGAAAGAAAAAGGTTTCTTGCAAGCCTTCTCCGGAAATACTATCTGCATGGCAATACTCCTATTATCAGCCTGTAACATATTACCTCCCCA
The DNA here is from genome assembly GCF_003009895.1 of Hyaena hyaena. Classification (NCBI taxonomy): domain Eukaryota; kingdom Metazoa; phylum Chordata; class Mammalia; order Carnivora; family Hyaenidae; genus Hyaena; species Hyaena hyaena. The sequence continues at coordinate 53,230 of NW_024082232.1, read as the reverse complement.
CCCAAACTGCAAGAGACTTAGAGAACATCTCTATCTCAAAAACTAAAATCTATCCCCCACCCTAAAACTGAACATTTCTCAGTTTAACTTGCTTATATATAGTCTTTTTCCTTACAAGGACATCAACTGAGTGAACAGTAAATTAACTGTCAATACTCAAAAAGATCAGCTCATTAGAATCCTCTGACCCTTTTCCCTAACCAAATACGGTCAACATTTTATTTCTCCAAAAGCCTTTGTCTTCAGTAACCCTTAGCCCTTTTGTCCTAAATAACTAATTCTTCAACAATAAGCACTGATCTATTGAATTCAACAGAAATTTAATGAACTCATTCAGTGTTCAAAGCATGTACAATAAATATGTGTAGTTGTATGGATTTAGAAGTAGAAGACTTGGTTACTGACTTCAAGTTGTTTCCAACCTAGCTAGAGAGGTAGGTAAAAACAGGTTAGCCACCTATCCTAGAAAGTCAATTCAGGGCTCAAAATGAGAAGCAAGCTGGTATAATGGATAGAACATAGGTTCAGGAGAAATGAGGTTCTTCCCCAGCTCCATGACTTGCCTCTGTGTGGGCAGATCAACCCCTTTCTGTTAAGGAAGGGAGGTGGTCTCAGTGACACTGAAAGTCCCTTCCAATTTCTGAATGGAAAAGACAGTAAGAGTGTTCAGTGGAAGAGGATTTTTTTTATTTTACATTTTTTTCCCCCAACGGTTACAAATTATCCATACAGGATGAAATTTTCAATTCACCTGATTTTATCTTACTTTAAAAAAGAATTTTTTTTAAGCATTTTTATTTATTTCTGAGAGAGAGAGAGAGAGAGACAGAATAAGCAGGGGAGGGTCAGAGAGAGAGGGAGACACAGAATCTGAAGCAGGCGCCAGGCTCTGAGCTGTCAGCACAGAGCCCGACACGGGGCTCGAACCCAGGAACCGTAAGATCATGTCCTGAGCGGAAGTCAGACCCCTAACCAAATGAGCCACCCAGGCGCCCTGCCCCTCGACTCACCTGATTTTAAACTTCTCTGCCAAGTTAGACTAAGGTTTTCTCCAGTTGTACTTTCAAAATCAGAGCTTGCTTTTTTATTCTACAGAAAACTAAAACATTCCGTTCTTTCATTGTCCTTCTGGGGCTAGGCAAAAACAAGAGAAGACTGAAATGGGAGATACAGGGGAATTCAGCTATTCAAGTTAAAAGTGGCCTAAAGCCAAGCGTAAAATGCCAAGAAAACAAAAGCAAGACTCGCGCTGCTCATATCTTTCATCCCCGTGACCAGAGTAGACACTCTCAACTCATCAAAATATTCAGACTTGGATGCAGCTCTGAATCTTTGCACCCCAATGTGTCAATCTAAAATAAATCCATGGGGTGCCTGGGTGGCTCATTCGGCTAAGCTTCCGGCTTCGGCTCAGGTCATGATCACATGGTTTGTGGGTTCGAGCACCGTATCAAGCTCTGTGCTGATGGCTAGCTCAGAGCCTAGAGCCTGCTTCAGATTCTGTTTCTCCCTCTCTCTCTGACCCTCCTCTGCTCATGCTGTCTCTCTCTCAGAAATAAATTTTAAAAACATTAAAAAAATAAAAATAAAAATAAAAATAAAGCATCTGACTTTGGCTCAGATCATGATCTCACAGTTCGTGGGTTCAAGCCCCATGTTGGGCTCTGTTCTGACAGCTCAGAGCCTGGAGCCTACTTTGGATTCTGTGTCTCTTTCTCTCTCTGCCCTTTCCCCACTCACGCTCTGTCTCCCTCACTCTCAAAAATACACATTAAAAATAAAATAAATCCAGTTTCCACCCCCAATCAAATTCAAAGTCCAGGAACAATATGGCGGCAGGGAAAGGGGTCTACTACACAAAATAGTTCTTCTGCCTCAGTGTCTAACAAAGAGCAAGAGCTCTGCTAGTTAGCAGAGCTTCAGGATCTAATTGTTCAGCCTGGGCTGGGAGAACAGAAAACGGAGTTTACGTAAGTCTACTAGATTTCTTTCGGAGGGCTACAGACAGGGAATGGGCTCCAAATAAACAGAACAGGTGGTAGCAGGTAAGCATCCACAGACAAAACCAAAAGAGATTTCAAGTACAGAGACTCATTTTAATGTAAACAAATTGCATAACACTGTGACCACTGGTAAAGTACATGTACAAGAAAAGCCAATCATTTTTTTGAGAGTTTTCCTATGTGTTGAATGCCTTTTGCCCTCCAGATCCCCCATCCACATTCTGCCCTGTTCTATGCCCTTTCCTTTGGGTTCTGGCAAAACTTCCCTCTTGCCTATTTATGCCTAGGGATATTAGTTAACAGCACAGGATAATGAACTAGCTCCTGTGGTCTCCCTAAATCCTGAAATACCTTGCTGAATAAATAGTACCCTGATTAAACTTTCTTCACATTATCCAAATTGGGTATGCCATCTGTTTCACTGACCAACTCCACAAAGGCATGAAAACACATACTTAGAATCATTAAGACAGTATAATACCAACACAGGAGTAAGCAGGTCAAACAAAGAGAAGAGCCTCCAGAAAGACGTCTTTGTATTAGACTACAGAATGTGATGAAGGAGTGTTTGAAATTAATGGAAGTGGTATGAATTGTTAGATGTTATTTGGACAACAAGCCATCTAATTGGAAAACAAAAAAATGAAGATACAGTCTCTCATAGCAAGGATAAAGATTTTTATTTTAAACCACATAAAATCTAGAGAGGGAGAAACATTAATTTATTATTGAGGGGCACCTGAGTGGCTCAACCAAATGTCTGACCTTGATTTCGGCCCAGGTCATGATCTTGCAGTTCAGGAGTTGGGGACCCGCATTGGGCTCCTATGCTGACAGGACAGGATTCTCTCCCGTACTCCTTCTACCCCTCCCCCGTCGCTTGTTCACTCCCTAATAAATAAGTAAACTTAAAAATTGTTTTCTTAATTGAGTGACTACACCATGCCAGGCACTGGTCTGAGAGCTAGAACCTGAGCACTTGGTGAGATAAGCTTTGGGGAGCTTCCATTCTAATAGGCAATGGTGGCTGAACAAATATTGAGAAAAGCCTCAGAGCAGTAGGAGGAGGATGAAAAGGTGATGGGTCAGGAGAGTGGCTGACAAAATCTATAGTCCAAAGCCTGGTGAGTCAGAGAAGGCTTCCTGGAGGAGGTAACATACTAAGCTCAAAGTGAGGAGAAAAAGCTGGCTATTAGGAGAGTGAAGCAGGACAATCAAGGATGAAATTGTCCCCAGCAAGAACTCGGTGTATCCACGTAATGGGAAGGTGACCAGAGTATGTGGACCGAAGAGTTCCATGTGCTGTGGAAGGAGAGGTAAGGCAGGAGTTGATCAGAGAGGGCTTTGTGGCCAGAATAAGGAGGCTGGGGTTTTATTCCATGTGTCATAGGAAGCCACTGGAGGGTTTCAAGCAAGAACAACATGATCCGGTTTACCTTTTAAAAAGCTCTATGGAGATGTTCAGTATCATTAGGAAATGCAAATCAAAATCATAATGAGATACCCTTGGCACCTACTAGACAATCATTAAAAAAAAAAAAAAGAAATGTTGGCAAGGAAGCAAAGAAACCAGAATTCTCATACATTATTGGTGGGAATATAAAATGGTGCAGCCACTGTGGAAAACAGTTTAACTTTTTAAGGAACTGTCAGGGTCAGTATTACTACATGACCCAGCAGCATTACTCCTAGGTTATACACTCAAAAGAATGCAGAGGGCACCTGGGTGGCTCAGTCAGTTAAGCATCTGACTTCAGCTCAGGTCATGATCTCATGGTTGTGGGTTCAAGTCTCGCACCGGGCTCTGTGCTGACAGCTCACAGCCTGGAGCCTGCTTTGGATTCATTGTCTCCCTGTCTCTCTGCCCCTCTCTGACTTGTGCTTCCTCTCTCTCTCAAAAATAAACACTGAAAAAAATTAAAAAAAGAACCAAACATAAAAATACAAAAAAAATATCTGGATGAATGTTCATAGCATTAATAACCAAAAGGTGAAAACAACCCAAATGTCCATCAAGTAATAAGCACATAAATAAGATGTAGTATATCCATACAATGGAATACTATGGGGCCACTAAAGGAATGGAATTCTGACATGTGCTACAACATGAGTCAACCTTGAAAACAAGGTCAGTGGAGTAAACGAAATGAAAGCAGCCAAACGCACAGGCCACATATTGCACAATTACATTTATATAAAATATCCAGAATACACAAATCCATAAAAACAGTAAGCAGACAATTGGGACCAGACAAGACAGGACAGGGGAGAGACTGCTTAATGGGTATGGGGTTTCCTTTTCAGAACTAGTTCTAAAGGCTCTGGACCCAAAGAGAAGAACTGGTTCCACTGTGACTGCACTAGATGCCACTACATCACACACTTTAAGATGGTTAATTTTATGTTATGTGAATTTTACCTCAATTTTTTAAAAAAGCAAGCTATATAGTTTTTGGCTTCTAGGACAGTATTGTACTCAATATCCAAAAACTTTCCTGATAACACAATACCTAAAAATGGTAGATACAATATGATACTATTCTAACATACATGCTTAAGCTCTCAATTAAGGATGAGAAATCCTCAAACACTGAAAAAACAAATAGTATCCAAAAACAGGAGAGGCAATAAAGATACAAAGCTTGTAAGGCACCCATCTGTCAAGCTCCAAATAACCTTGAGTGGCAGGAGACAAAGCCTGGGGCCTGAGTAAGATGGGAAGATGCATCAAAGACCCCCAATACGCAGTTGGGACACCTAAATGGCTACAACCAATATGTAAAATATGAAATTTATATGTTGGTCTCTGCCTGTGGTTTCTAACAGAGCTCCTAAATCCTGCGCAATTCCCTGGGTGATAGGAGCATCTTTAGTTCTAATGTGGTGACTCTTGGTGGGCTCCTGGATGGGGGGCTGCTCACCAGAGAGAGTAAACCATGCTTAGAAGCCTGAACGTCAGCCCCACCCTCCATTCTCTGAGTGGGAAGAGGGAATAATCGTCATGCCTATGTGATAATCCTCTAAAGATTCGAGGTAATAATCGACATGCCTATGTGATAAAGCCTCCACAAAACTCTAAAAACAAGGAGTTGAGAGAGCTTCCAGGTGGGTGAACACATCCATATGCCAGGAAAGCAATACATCCCAGCTCCATGAGTACAAAAGCTAAGCTCCCGTAGCACCTGGAACCTTCTGGACCTTGGACGTATCTCTTCACCTGACTATTCATCTGTATCCTTTGTAATACACTTTATAATAAAGCAACACGTGTTTCCCTGAGGTCTGTGAGGCATTCTAGCAAACTGTCAAACCCATGGAGAGGGTTGTGGGAACCTCCAGTTTACAGCATGTCAGTCAAAAGTCTGGGAAACTCAGACTTGCAACAGGCATCTGAAGTGGGGATGGTCTTGTGGGACCGAGTCCTTAACCTGTGCGGTCAGTGCTAACTCTGGGTAGTTAAGCGTCAGAATGGTTTAATGTAAGAAAAAAAAACACTTCACAGACTTAGTGTCATACGTGTTGTAAGAAGGGAAATAGTTTTCTTTTATGAGGGAATTGAGAGTACAAAGAAAAAATTCCAATTTTGGTCAAAAGAATGTTAACAATAGCACTCCTTGTGAGATCTCTATGTGTTACGGACGAAAAACATAAAAAGAAAAAGTTACACATTCAGTAGGCTTGGTCAGGTGCCACAACTCATTCAACTTCAATGGGCCATGAGTGGTATTCTACTGTTGATTTACACTCCAAGACTCCTTATTATTCAAGGCAACACACAGCCCTAAACTCTGGCATCAAGACAACGTATGAGCTTTAACGTTGCAGAACACAACCAAACATGTACCCAAAGATTGGGACACAAAAAGGCACTTCGGTGTTCTCCAGGATGGGGCACAATATAAAGCTGGATTCATGTATTTAAAGGAATGTTTCTGTGTACATTTTTAATGGAGGACTGTTTGCCACAGATGGATGAAGCAGGGAGAAAAGCCATAAATCAGGTCACTGCAGAAGCTCTGAAAGGCCTGGAAAGCCCATGTGGCACTAGAAATACTGCTGTGGCCATTTCTGAAAAATATGATCTGTCCCATATTCTTACTTTGATATTTAATTTAAAATTTTTAGTTAACACGCTCATCACACATTAAGTCATAAAATTTGTATCTGTAAAAGCTTTCAATTGTGGATTTTTTAAAGAGGACTACAAAGGAACTATAATTAATGATTAATTTTCCTTTTACTCTAATAGGATATATTAATATTACCTTTGTTAAGTATCCTCTTAGCTTTTTATATTATACATACAGAAATGAAGTCCAAGACCAAGAACCCCAAGAATCCTTAGTAAAATATGATGCTTCTATGCAAAAGATTCTCAAAGCAATATACTTAAAGCCACTGTGCCAAAATAATGATTTGTTTTTCAAGGAATACTATACTCATGTTCTGTAGGATGTTAACATACTCAACAAACGGGGATTGTCTGGTCAAATACGTTTGTAAATGCTGGGTTTAATAAAGACTCGTAGGCACCTTTACTATACTAATAAGCCCTAGGAACCTCCAAGAGGAGAAACATAACAGGCAGTTGGTTTTTGCAAACTTACTTGACCAGAGGTCATTACACCCCCATATAATGTAGTGTAAGTGGTAAATATGGTCTACAACCGTTTCTTAGAATCTGGCCTTGATTCTCTAGAGGTTATTATCTCAATGTCTGGTTATATTGTCCTTCAGTTTCCATCCCTTTAATGGTTTCCTTCTGCCCTCAGGATTAAAGCCCATTCTGGCATGGCATAATAAGGTCCTCAAATAACCTGTACAAGCCCAGCTCTTACCACTCCTCACTTGGAGCTTTATGCTCTCAAACTGTGCTTTAAATCCTCTTCTTACCCCTGTGTACCAGAGAGATACCACAAACTCAAATCCATCCCCAGTGGGTGGAGGGTGGTGTAGAGGTCCTTAAAAAGCGTTTCTGACTCCCTAGTGATCTCTGGAAGTAGGCTTGCATAGATAAAGCTTGAGAAATGACCTTTTAAAAACTTAAAAACCATTCTGAGCTCATAGGCATCACAAAAACAGACCAAGGCCTCATGTGACCACCAAACATAGATTTCTAACTCCTGAATTAGAGGGAAACATAATCCAGGACATCTAAGACTGCCCACAAGAAGTACCGCTGCAGAGAGGCACCTGGGTGGCTCAGTCAGTTAAGCATCTGACTTCAGCTCAGGTCATGATCTCAGTTTGTGGGTTTAAGCCTGATGTCGGGCTCTGTGCTGACAGCTCAGAGCCTAGAGCCTGCTTCAGATTCTGTGTCTCCCTCTCTGTCTCTGCCCCTCCCCCACTCATTGTCTCTCTCCTTCCCTCCCTCCCTCCCTCTCTCTCAAAAATGAACATTAAAAATATAAACAAAAACCCTCAGTGTACTCCTTGCCCCCACCCCTGATCCCAAGGTATGATAAATTCCTAGCAATCACAGCATCTAAAATGACTTAAACTGGTTGTTGACAAAACAATCTTGCTTACAAGACATAAGTTCTTTGGGGACTAAGACAGTCTCCTGGCTTCTATATCCTTTATCACATTGTGGTCACTCAATATGTTTGTTGTGTGCTTGGTTATAGAGACAACTTGTATATATGTAAAACAATTACTGACTGGGGCACCTGAGAGGCTCAATCAGTTAAGCATCCAACTCTTGACTTCATCTAAGGTAGCTGGATCTCACAGTTCATAAATTCCATCAGGCTCTGTGCTGACAGGTCTGGTTGGGATTTTCTCTCTCTGTCCTTCCCCTTAATCAATCAATCAATCAATTCTCTCTCTCTCTCCCTCTCTCTCTCTCTCTGTGTGTGCGCCCATGTTCCTTCTCAAAATAAACATTAAAAAAACCCAAAAACAATTAGCGACTAGTGGAAATTGTATATGACTAAGGCTATAATTGATTTAACATTGCTAAATTACTTATTGTGAGAGAGTAAGAACCATGTCTAAGTTACTTAATAGTAACATTTTTGATAAGGTCATCCTTGTAGGTCCTTGTTAAGTTTACAAATCAACTGAAAATGAACTAGCTAATATAAAAGTTATTCTTAGAGCCTTGAGATGGAAGACAGTGTGACTGACTGTCCATGAAACCATACTACACCTTCAGAAGCTCTATGTCTTCATGGTCTTCAGACCCAGGAATGTTCTCCATCAGTATGGCGGACATCACTCTCACATTCATTTTCACCATATCCAATTCACTGTGCAACTTTCCAATCTGTGGAGAGCAACACCATCACAATGTGACACATAAAGAATGGTGACCCTGTTTTCTGCTACCAAGGGGATATCTGCTAGTAGAGAAATCTCTTTTGCAAAATTTAGTATTTTCAGATTTATATAAATATCTAATTGTTTTAGAAATGTACAATCTGTTACCTTCTAAAAGGACTTGAGAACTCTCATAGTAAATCTAGAAATCATAATAAATCTAGAAATCTGCTTTAAGAAAGTTAAAAGTGAACGGAAAAAAGTCATACTAGAACCAATACAGAGAAGGGAGAAGGTAACCATCACAGGAACCTGGACAAAATGGCAGATGTCAGCAGCAAAACCAATGGGAAAAAAATGAGCATTTTCTAGTTCCCATGGTGTTAGAAAAGGGAAAAAAAAATAATCGACAGAAAAACTTTTCTTTTTGCACTAAATTCTAAGAGAAGTCAATCACATGGATTTTTATAGAATACTGAATAATAATAATACAAAGTATTAAATGATAGCTCCCTTATAGCAAAACACAAATGTGCGTCAAATAGTTACTGGTTATCCAGACCTTTGATAAACATAGACAACAAAGTAAATGTAATTCAGTTGGTACAATTAATGCTAGGAATAAGGCTACCACTTACCGAGCTCTTTGGAATGGTATATTATGGACAGTCTTACCAGGATCAACAGCAATTAGCTGGTCAATACAAGATCCATTCCACAGCCCAGCCTCCACAAAGACAACCACTAACCAAGCATTATGGTTAAGAGCTGGGGCTTTAGAATCAGACAGAATCCATAGGATTCATTCTACTTAGAACTAAGCCATGATAGGTCACAGAGTATCACTAAGCTTTAGTCCTCTCCTCTGTAAAGTGAGTGTAATAATGTGCCTCCATCTCCCATTGTTGTTAAGAACAACTGCATATAAAGTGTTGATAACTTAGAGTCATCAGTAAGTATAGTTGTCACTGTTGTTACCTGTTCTGGGACCAAGGTAATAGTAGCGCTCTTGGGAACAATCTCAGAAGGAAGAGCTGGTGCGGATGGAACAGACGGTGGTGGGTTCGAGGAGATCTGAGTGGTCTACCAACATGAAATATGGAAATATTACTATTGGAATTAACACAGCCACCCCAAGCCTGGCTTTTCTATTAAGATGGCTCAATTGCTCCTCTCAACCAAAATCCTGGGTAGAGGGTCTTGGCCCAGAGTCAATCGTCAAGTGTCCACCCTAGCCAGCATTTTGAGAATAGTGCTAATAGTGTGCCCATAATAGAGTAAGTATTCAATAAAAGATGGCTATTACAGTTATTAACTAAATGATAATTTAATAAAGTGCTCTTCGTTTATACCAAGGATCTACAAGGTAACTGACATGTGAGATTATTGCTGCCGTCTCTTTAGGTTTTTAAAAAGAAATGCTAAAACAATTCGTGTCGAGTCTTTTTAAGCCACGGCTGGAAGGGCATCTCCTTTCTCCACTAATGAAGGCTTCCCAGAGTCAATGCCTGGTTTCCAACCTTGAGTGGAGAACCTGAAGCACAGGGCTCAGGTCAGTGTTTTGACATTAAGTCCAAAAAGTCACCTAGAAATATTGTAAATATGGGGAATTTAATTTAGTTGACAGTGGAATATGCCTAACATGCTCCCATATTATATATACCCCAAATCATATACTGAGTAATTGAGTATCAAGGTCCTAGGCCACTACTATATTACGCCTTGGAAGAAAGAATAAAAGAGGTATGGTTAGCACACTCATGCAGGTAAAAAAGGCTGGGGCAGGTGGCTGGTGGCCAGGGAACAGCCTGTACAAGTAGAAGAGTTAGCCTTCAGGACAAAGCCTCCACGAAGATCAGACTTCTGGTATACATCTGACCCACTTTTCCATCAAGGGAGGACTACAATCTACAGCAGGGAAGAAGGACTATTTTCACAGTATGGAAATTACAGCAAGAGTTGAATTATAATCAGTACTCAAAGTATTACAAGTTCAAAAGCTTATTTGCAAAAATTATTTGCAAACTTGTGTTTGCAAATATGTGAATATCCAGAAACTCTTCCATAGACTCAGGATGAACAACAAGTTTAATAGATAGTCCCCCCATGGTACAGACTCCTGCCTGTCCAGCACAAGTTCTTTTGAAAACGGTCCCCTCTTCTAGTCTACCCTAATGATTTCCCTCTGGAGCCATCACGTTCTTATATGACCTCAGATAATTTGTTCAGAAGCAGCAGATTGACCCAGGTTGGTCCCTTTTCTAAGGTTTCTGAGCTTGGAATCTGAAAAAGTTAAAGCTCTAACATGAAAATTTGAGAGCTAGGTCTACTTTGCAAGAAAACCTAGTCTCTGCAATGAGAAGCAAATAATGACATTTGAGTGTTTGGTTCTCTGTTCTAAAGATCCACCTAACACCAACCTTCCTGTGGCTTGGTTATCTAGGAGATATGCAACAGCCTTCTTATAAATTCATCTTTTTAAGTTGGAGAGAGGCAGGGTTGTCCCTTTCTAAGGGAGAAGAGTCACGTAATATCTGATCTTATTCTGCAGCAGTTGAAGAAGGGCCTCCTACCTCTTGTCTTGCTGTTACAGCCTCTGCATCTGAGGGAGGAAACTGAACACCTTTCTTGAGAAGGTCAAGGTACACGTCTTTCACTTCACTTACATCCACACCTCCTGGGAAACCTTGTGACCAACTCTGAATTCAAGAGATGGTTACAGAGTTAAAACAACAGCTAAATCAAAATGCAATTTTTAAGCTGGAGACAGAAAATGAGAGATTGACAATTCTGTATCCTCCTAAGAGAAAGCTGCTTTTGAATGCCATGGACCAAAAAAAAAAAAAAAAGTTCTCAGAGACTACAATAAATTTTTAATCATCAGAATCCCATGCCTCAGCATTTTAATGAAACCCTGGAATAGGTGCTGTTGTTTTTTGCTATACTGAATCCAGAATAGACAGATTCTAAAATAGCATCAGTAGCTCCTTTGCCAAATAACTTTGAAAGTAGTCTGTTATCTACTCCGGAACAATTTCCCTATCTGTCAAATAAGTGTACACATTGCTCTCTTATTTGACATAAATAAAACAAACTGAGAAAAAGTTTGGAAATAACTAAAAATTCTTCAGAAATAGGGTACCATCCAATTCCAATAAATTATTATTACTTGGAAAATAAAAGAGTACAATGTTTTCTGGCTCAATCCTAGGTTTGTAAAAGGATCAGTAAATCGATCAGGAGGTACATAATTACAGTTCTAATCTTAGAGGTCTTCCATCCCATCAGGCATACAATAGACTTACCTTAATGAAATTCAAGATTCTATTCTGAATGTCTATGGGTAAGGTGTATCTGGGGTTCAGCAGCTTAACCAGACTATCTTTAACGAATTCCTTCTTCACAATCAGAGACTGGAAACTTGGACCACAGTTCTGCATGCACATGTCAATAAGCTAAATTAGAGAGAAAATTTAAATTTAACTTTATCTTTCTGGCAAAACCACCTCCCACATAGAAGGTAAAAATTGCTAAGTAATGATTTCCACCAGCATCCTAATTAAACAGAATTTAGTCTACTAAAATAGATGGTAAAGTGTTAAGTTCTAGGAATGTGAGGAAGTAGAAGGCATGATGTAAATGCTTAGAGGGACTGATTTCTTGGGAGTCGGGATACAACCATCAGAGCATTAAAATGATTAAACACCAATCAATACTTGGTAGTAAACACCAAGGGCCAAATGGAAAGTGCTACAGACACACGGGCTACAGACCAGGTGACATTTGTCCTAGTTTCTCCAGGGAAGTTCCGGTATATTCCTGGCTTTACTAATGATCTTTTCACTCCCAAAACTGTTCTGGTCTGGATGATAAATTACACAGTCATATTAGCTATAGACCTTTATGGACAGATAAATTAGGGTCAAGTGATAATTGAAGGCCAAGTGGTTTTAAGACTTTTGGAAAAAGCTGGTCCTAAGTTGGACTTTGAAAAATAGCTAAGTACAAATGAGTGTCGAGCTATATTCTAGGAAAGTAAATGGTATCGAAATACATACATACATTGATGTATATAGGTGACAAAGCACAGGAGATCTCAGAAGGAAAATGAGTACGCTGGTTGGAAGGGACTTGTTTCTTCATGTGGGCAGACTTCAACGGGGAGGTAGGGTGGCTAAAGTGTGGAAGAGCATCATACAGACGGTACAGAAATGCATGACAGTGAATGCAAAGAGGGCACTGCACTATGAGGCCAATGAAACATTCTTGTTTGTCACCATCATACCTCTATTCTGAACCTGAGAAGGTTAATGTGCACAAATACTCTGGGAAGGTGTTCGAGCAGCACTCAACACAGGGCACCTAGATGGACGGAGAATCCATTAGGGACCCATGAGTACAGAACCAAAGCACAAAGGCCTAAACCAGGATGATGTGGGTACGAGGAAAGGAAAGACTGGAAAGAATCATGAAGGCAGAACTTTACAACTGATCTCTGTCAGAAAGGATGGCTGAATGGGAAGTCGCTGTTACTCTGCGTGAGATTCATGGCCCCTCAGATGGAAATTTGGAAGGGACTGTAGTAGTAGGCTTGGTCTGGGGTAAAAATGAGGAGTTGAAATTTAGAGATTTTGAGCTTAATAGTACTGTGGACTGAATGTCTGTGTCCCTCCCAAATTCATAGGTTGACATACCAAATCCCTAATACAATGTGTAAGTGGGTCCTTTGGAAGAAATTAGATCACAAGGGTGCAGCTCTGAGTAAGGAGATTGGTGCCCTTATAAAAACGGACAGGAGGGGTGCCTGAGTAGCTCAGTTGATTGGTTAAGCATCTGACTTCAGCTCAGGTCATGATCTCACAGTGTGTGAGTCAGAGCCCTGCATTAGGCTCTGTGTGGACAGCTTGGAGCCTAGAGGCTGCTTTAGATTCTGTCTCCCTCTCTCTGCCTTCTCCCACTGGCACTCTGCCTGTGTTTCTGCCTCTCAAAAATAAACATTTAAAAAAAATGAACATTAAATTTTTTTTATTTTTAAAAAGGGACAGGAGATGATCTCTCTTGGCCACGTGGAGACAATGACAAGATGGCCATCCACAAGTCAGAAAGCAGACTCTCACCTGCTGGCACCTTGACCTTAGACTTCACAGCCTCCAGAATGTGAGAAATACAGGTATTGCTTAGCCGTCTGTGGTAGTTTTGTTACAGCAGCCCAAGAGGATGAAGGCCAAATAGATGGTGATGACATGCAAGTCGAGACATTTAACTGAGATACGTGCACACCTGCAGCTCAGAAGAGATGGAGGCCTCACGTGAGAAACCAAGACTGTGTTCAGGGAGCAGAGAAGAATGGCTGGAACACTAGGGTTCACCTATCACACAAGCTGGAAGAACACTCCATAAAGACAATCAAAGATCAAAGAGCAACTAATGGAAACTGAAGCATAAAGAGAACATAATATTGGTAAAGTCAAAAGAGCACAGTTTCCATAAGGATCACATGTCAAAACAGCTAAGACTAGGACATGAAAAATACTCAGCTAGGTTTGTGGATTAGTGCAATCACTAGTCACCTAGGGGAGCAGTGCGGGGTGTGTGCCCATTTTCAATCAAGCAAAATAAGCAGAAGTCAGTCAAAGAAAAAATGAGCCAGGCTCTAAAAAAATTAAATCTCTATTTTCCATGCTGCCACCTCTCAAGTTGAAGAGGTCATGGAAACCATAATGTGACCAGGAGAGGCATGATCATCTGTGCAGAAGAGCAGCCCTGAAAATGGACTCTCCACTATGCTCTGTGCTGGGTCACTGGAGTGCCAATACACAAAGAAGGGATGAGAGCTATAGTTTTGTTTTTGTTTTTTTTTTAATTTTTTTTTTTTAATGTTTTATTTATTTCTAGGAGAGAGAGAGAGGCAGCATGAGCAGGGGAGGGTCAGAGAGAGAGGGAGTCACAGACTGAAACAGGCTTCGGGCTCTGAGCCGGCAGTCAGCACAGAGCCCGACGCGGGGCTCGAACCCACAAACCGCGAGATCATGACCTAAGCGAAAGTCGGACGCTTAACCGACTAAGCCACCCAGGCGCCCTGAGAGCTATAGTTTTAAGAGCAACATGGCTAAGAAGACAATCAGAAAACTGAACACAGGTAGCTAGCTATCTGAAGCAGGGAAAATACTTAAAGCAAAGTAAAAACAAAATCCAAAACCTACTGAGGTAAATGAATATTTTAAAGCAAATTGTTTAGAGAAAATTTAAAGTTGCATAACAAATGACTTTTTGCTTGATGCATCATGGTGAGTTATCAGGTGAAATACAGAAAGGCAAGTACCACCAGTTCAATGGGAATTTATATAAATACTTCATTCAACCCATTATGCAGTCTCATTACACAAGATAGCCTCCATGTCTCACTTTCCCTTTTGGTGAAATGAATGGGAAGTTTCTTGCTAAATATTTCACAAACTGGGATTTTTATGTTTGGATCACTGAGATTTTATGGTAATGGGTAACATTCCCAGGAGGTTACATGCATAAAATCAGAAAGTCAACATGAAATGCTGAGAATGTTAACATCTGGAGATCACAAATCACAGCCCTTTGTGTTTTCCCATTGGAATCTACAATTTCAGAACTAATTACTTCTAGCTCACCTCTTTCATTATGTCACCGGTACCTCTTTCACCCCAGAGCCCACAGAGATAAGCAATGGAGCCTATTGTGCCAAATTGGAAAAATATCCTGCTTTTACATATTCTGAAATTGGGCTTTGGTTCAATTTAGGCATTCAGATCATGCTCAGATAACTTATCTTCGGAAATAGACACCATAATCTCAGGTGGGATAGAGAATCTAGAAGCCAAGGGACCAACAGACTTTGGTAGGACTAAAGAGTAGGTCTCACTAATCTCCTTTTGTGCTGGACTTGGCAAGTTGTTTATCGTTCCAAGCCTCAGTCTTCTCATCTGCAAGATGAGCCATAATACCTCCCTTTAGAGACTTCTTATAAGGCCTAAATGAAATATAATGTGAAGATATGAAGAGCCACACACATAGCAGGACCTTAATAAATGGTTAGCAATTTTGATCATTTGTTCCCATGGATAATTTCCTATCAGGAGAGAGTATGTTGATCAGCAGATAGAAGTATTCTTCTTAGAAAGACTGGAAGAAAAAGAGCTACTTGGTAGTTTTATTTCTTGCAATAAATTTCTAAACCAAACACAGTAAACCAGGCTTTGGGGCCATCCAGAGCTGCAGACCCCACCCAAGTATGGCCACCCTAGGGGATGAACTCACTCTCCAATGAGCTCCTAGAGGAATGGATACATTTTACACAAATTCTGAAGCCCCCATAACTCACCACCTAGGTGGTGTTCCACAAAGGCCTGTTAATTGATTCCCAGGAACCTGTTCAACCACTTTCCACTTGACAATAATAGTATCTTGCTGAGACTTATCACAATGGACCCTATCAGAGGGCTAGCCTCTGGCTAAGAGTTAGGAAGCTTGGTAACAAAATGCTTTTTAAAAAACCAATCTACTGGCTTCTTGACAAAACTGCTCTACCAACTGATGATAGGAAATCACAGTGTAGTCCAATCGCATCAAAGACCTAATCAAGGCTAACAAAGTCCACGGGGAACCCAAATGACACATAATTCAAAGAACATTTATAATTGACTTTGACAGGCTCTCATCACTTCAAAGTAATAAAATGGAAGTGTCACATATGGGGATTCGTTTTTAAAGAATTCATTGGTAAACATGTAATTGCTTTGACAGGCATTGGATGATTCTTTCTGTGACTAATATCTCTCATAATTAAGTCTGGCTTAAGTTAATATTAAAGTCTGTTCTGAAGCCATAAGCAACTCTGCAATGCAGTGAATAGTCAGATATGAAGGGGTTGGGGCAAATGTACATGAAGCTATCAAGAGTCAAAGGCCTATTTAAAGACAATCCAAGAAGTAGGCACCTTAATGAACTCTGACCTAACAATAGGCACTATTTTGACCCCCAACCCATGACGCCCTTCTGCGCTTATCCCTTTTTGGCACAGGTTTTAGATTTGCTTGTTTACATTCTGGTACAGAAAACATGAGGTGGAAGATGTACAGTTATCAGAGGTGGAACAGGTAATGGAAACAGGCAGGTAGCTGGTATAAGGCTTTAAATATCTTTCTACCTAAAGGGAAGAAAGAATGGGAATCCAAAGAGAAATGGAGGGCCAGAAAAAACACTCTAGAATAACCCCATCTCTTCCCCAGCTCATCATCATAAGAAGGAACCAGGATGGAGACAGGTATGGAGACAGGGATAGGAAACAACCACAGGGATCCAAGAAGGCTAGGTACAACAGAGAAAAAGACACATCCTGTATATAAACACCCTTAAGAAAGTGAGATAATACCACAGGCTGAAACACAGAAGGTGGCATACATTTATCTTCTCAAGCAAGATGGGAGTTTTCTTCCCTGAAACTCAGACACTGGAGCTGTGCTCACCTCAGCCCCATAATCCTCTTGATAATATACTCCCAGAGCCCCTAAGGTGAGGGTGATGCTGGCTGATCAGGGCCTTAACCTTGCAGCCTGGGGCTTGACTGAGGTAAAACAAAGGCATGCAGGAGAAATGAGATAGCCATAGAGCTCACTCTGGGGCAGCAGGCAGGGTTTACAAAACATACCTTAGTGAAAAGGGCAACTCACCGGAAGTGATTGAAGAAGTCCTATGGCCAAGGATGAGGGGGGAAAACAGGAACGCAACCAGTTAAGTGCCCACACCCAAGTCACAGACAATAAGGGTACAGCACTCTTTAAATCAACAAAGAGTACTCTCCAAATTATACCACACAGGAGAGCTTGGTTGAAATTTAATGAGCTGCCAGCACCTCAGAATTCTACAGAGCTGTTCAAGTAAGGTAAAAAGCTAACAGGGAAGCATTTTCAAGGCTTAAATTCTCCTCATGGGTAACACATAGACAGACTTCTTGACTGGCTCAGTGTTTACAAGTTTTGAATTACCAGTTCCCACCTCCTGAGCAGGAAAAGCTGATTTTCCAGGAACATGCTCTTTCCACAAAATTAAATGCTATTACAATCAGCAAAACCCTCTCAATTCTGCAATTCTTAGTTTTAATTCATATGATAAATAAGTTTGTTCTAACCTATTATCTCTGAATCTATCTATCTAGAGTTTTTTGTTTGCTTTGTTATTTGTTTTTTACTCCAAAGTAAAAATGTGACTATGGCTTAGGAAACCCTAAAGTCTTAACTATAACATTAAAAAGTACTTACTGACAAGGTAAGTTGGATTTCTTTATGATTATAGTTTTTGGAAATCCTTTTCTTCAAAGCTTTTACCGCATCTTTTGGCCTATAGCAATAAATACAGTGGAGTCATCAATTTAGGCATTGCTAAAAATAAGAAGTCTCTGAAAATCAATATGCATCATGGGAAGAGAAGACCAAGGTCCTGGTCTGCTGTGTGACCCTGGGCAAATTACTTAAACTTCTCACACCTGTAGGCAGACAATACCATCTACCCCTGTAAGAATCAACTAGAATATTTACATAATGGTATTACTTAGAAAGCACTACATGTGAAATGTATTCACATCCATATCCCTCTATCACTGCATAAAACTGGCTATTAGGAAATGTAGTTTCCAAAACAATGAAGGTTACCATTTTTAAGACTATTTCCTGAGCACCCCAGAGGGAAGGGGATGAAGGAGGAATTATAATTAAGTAGGTCAGCTTCTGATAGGCTACAATTTTACATTATAAAAGAACAATTACGTAGAAGAGGGTCAAAATTTACTTTGACATGATTGAAAGGTACAAACTTCCAGTTAGAAGATCAGTTCTTTGGGAATGTAAAGTATAATATGATGACTATAGTTTACATTGCTATAGGTATACCTGAAAGGTACTAAGTAGACCCTAAAAGCTTTCATCACAAGGGCAAAAAAAATTTTTTTGTTAACTCTATGAGGTGACAGATGTTAACTTATTGTGGTTAATCATTTTACAAAAAGTACAAGTCAAAGCATCATGCTGTACACTTTAAACTTCTACAGTGCTATGTGCTAATTATATCTCAATAAAACTGAAAAAAGGATACAAATACTTTTTGCATGTTACCTTCCAATTTTGTCTGTGTTTGCATGGGTAGAATTCCTGTTATAGGACAATTATGCTTATCTGGAATTATAACTATTATAAATATATAGATATCTATATTTCTAAAAATCATACGTAGAATCTAGGATTAAACTCTTAAACATTTCTAAGAATAAAGGTACTTATTTTTAAAGGAAACATTTTACTTTGAGATTCCCTTTTTGTATTATCAATGAAGAAATTAGTATGATCAGTGAAGAAAAGGTTCAGAGGAACCAAATATGGTAAACAAGAGTATAGGGAAAACACCATAAACACCTTAAAGTATAGTCAATTAATATAATCAATAATTAAGTGTATGTTTTCTTCATCAACAATCAACATAAACTAGTCTAAATCTTTTTGCTATCAGTTATAAGGTTAATGTGCACAGAAAAATTAACAGAACTGTATCCCTTATAACAACCTGTAATTCAGACTCAATTCACAAAACAGTTGACCTTGATTTTTTTAAAGCTTCAATTCCCTAAAGTTTGAAAAGTATAACAAAAGCACAACATTTAAGAACACAGCATGAACATAGGTGAACTGACACTAAGAAAAAATGTCTTATAAACAAGGAGAGGAAAAAAAAAAAGACTGCTAGATTAATTCCTGGTTAATAATGACAATTGCCCAGGACAGGTTACCACCAGGATTTTACTAGCTTCTGGATAATATTTTTCAGTTACAGTAACATAAAATACTGGCAATCAGGGCAGGGGGAATTTCTAGAGAAGGAAACAATTCTCCTTTCTTTGAAGGAAAAGAAATTCGAGCTTCATAAAGACAAAATTTGAAACTATTGAAGAAAAGGCAAAGAGAAAAATTATAATGGATTCTCAGGTATTCCACACCCTG
This sequence comes from Hyaena hyaena, assembly GCF_003009895.1. Lineage (NCBI taxonomy): Eukaryota > Metazoa > Chordata > Mammalia > Carnivora > Hyaenidae > Hyaena > Hyaena hyaena. Next base: position 33,948 of record NW_024082232.1, on the reverse strand, counting down.
AAATAAGCAACTGTCTTAATGTTTCAACTAGACACATCTTCAAAAGATAGTGGTGCCCAAGACGTGATGGAAACACTCAAGAAAACCAAAGAGTTTTCAAGAGAAAATGTGCTACAGTCCTGATGCTTCTTATCAGAGGCAAATGCGTGCACCACACACTGTACTCACCCATCGTGGGTAGTGTTAATTATGTCACAGATGTGCATAAACTGGCCCCAATCTTCAGTCTGAACTCCGGCAAATGTAGCCTTTTCTGCAAAGAAAAGCTCTTGTGTTGAGTCTGAGCTACAACAGAAGAAGAAATGTCTGGCCTTCCTGAAATAATCTGCCTCGGGTTTACTAGCAAGTACCATTACGTTTATATTACCAAAAGGCAAAGAGATTTTTTTCTGAGCAATTCCCAGTAATTCAGGAATCAATCAGAACTCAAGTTCAGACTGTTGCCATTACAGCAGTAATGGACCTATTAATAAAAGCTGCAGGGCCAGAACAGGCCAGCCAACCTCTATCTGCCTGCCTGTCTTTCTGAGGATAGGCACCTACTGAGTGGTGCACAGAGTGAAATGCATAGTGCAACGTACTTTACCTTATGCAACTTCATTTAACCCACTGTGATAGATGATGAAACACTGAAGTTCAGAGAAGTTAAGGAAATTACCCAACAGCCAGTACAAGGTAGAACTAGCACTCAAAATTTAAGTCATTTGGTGTCCGTTTTTATTTGCTTTTCTTTTTATTTATTCTCCTTGAGTGAGGGAGGAGCATACTGAGAAAGAGGTTAATCAGAACTACTGAAATGGTCTGTATCCTTGAGCATTAGAGCAAGGTCATTCCCAACACCTGCACTAACCAAAGCTGCACCAGGCAGACTCCAGTGCTTCTGCACCTAGAACCCCTTCATTAAACAATCAGATATTTTCCCCCTCCAGATATACCCTTTAAGAATACAAAATGCCATCTGGGGAGAGGAACAGAACACAACCTAAATGAGCTTATGGAAGGAGAAGATCCTCAGCATGAAAACACAAGGTCTAGGGGGAATGAAGAGAAAGTTAAAAAGGAGAATGAAGAGGCAGAATAGGGTTTGGTTGGGAGAACCCCAAAGCTTAGCCTGCCTCCATATCTAGGAAAGGAACCATCTGAATTTGGATTCCACTGACAGAGCTGAACAACTTTGTGTTGTTTAGACACCTACTATGGATCCTTCTGCCAGATTCCTTGCTCCTATTTCAAGCACTTCCTCCTACCTTCCCTTCTTCCTAGAAAACTCCTTTTCATCCTTCAAAAGCCATGGCAAAGTCAGTTTCTCCCTTTCTGTAAGTTTTAACTCTTTTCTTGTATTGCAAGGGTGCTATACTGTAGTTACTACATAATGTGTCTTACCTACGAGACTGCTCATTCCCTGAGGGTTGACACCATGTCTCACCCTTGCCTCATCCAGGTCCAGGCGTATAGCTGGCAGTCAGCAAATATTTACAGCATTAATAATTCATCAGCCCATGAAGACGCAGTCTGAATCTTTATCTGCTCAAAGTTCATTGTAATGTGCAACAGGGGTATAGGCAGCAACAGTTTAGAAAGCATTTCCCCCCTCAGTGATGGTTACTTTCATCACCTTATGAAAATGTGGGAACTAAGGTTCAGGATGAGTGGGGTGGAAATGGAGCTGCAGGCAAAACCGCCCAATCTGAGCCTTACTGTAACCACCTGGTTCTCAGGATTTTGTCACCCCAATAAGTTCCTGACATTATATTTAGCACGTTTGGTGGGCATCCATAGGCACTGTACCACACCCCGCTCCCAAGGGAGGTGTGGAGGCGAAGGGAGAGGGTGCTGGTAAAACAGCCCAGTCCCTGGTTTTATTCGGAGCACAGCCACAGATGAAAGGAAGGATTCAGGCAAATACCTGCGTGGTGCGCCCCCCCGCCACAGGCCTCCGGTGACCCCAGACTGCTCCTCCACTCCCCGCTTCCCTCACTCCAGGGCTGGGCATTTTCATTCTCTTTGTTTACCCAGGAAAAGTAACTCAGGTTGTTACGGGCTCGGCGCCAGAGAGAGGACTGGTTTAAAGAGACCTGCCCCGCACAGTGAAGTCACATCACTCCACCCCCCGCGAGCCTTCTTCCCTCGCCCGCGAACCGGACGGAGCCACGCCGTGCCCTCGAGTGGGCGCACGGTCCGAACTTTCCCCTGGCCCAGAAGTTTACCCTCTCCTCCCAGAGGCCCAAACACCCCACACCTGACTCCCGTGCGTGGTTCACCTGTTCGGTTACGCTCTCCAGGGAACACACAAGGGAGGCTGAGTTTGAGGGAGGGGTTCCGGAGGGAGTCGGCCGCAAAGAAATGCTTCGAAGGCAACCGGTGGGATGCGGGTGCCCTGGGAAAGTTGCAGGGGGGAAGGGAAGGATTTCCTCCAAGTTGGACCAGGCCGAGAATGGAGTCTACCGGGAAGGGGCCCCCGGGCCCCCAAAGCCTGCCCTGGAGTCTCTCCCCTCCCCCACCCCGCCCCCGGCTGTTTACCTATAAGGTGGCCCACGGAGGTCGCATAGGGATCCCGGTGGCTCTTCCCAAACGCCATAGTAGCCCCACCGAGCCGGGCCCAGGAAATCCGCCTCCACCGCTCTCGGGCTCCCGACTCCACCCGCTCGGTGTCCCTGGCTCCTCCTCTTCGCCCGAGCTCTTCCCGGGCTCGGCGGAGGCTGCGCGACCTGCCCGACCGCTGCGGGGCGCCCGACACCCGGCGCGGGGCTCGGGGGCGGGGCCCCGGGGCGGCCGCGCACCTGCCACGTGCGCCGCGGGGGCGCCGAGGAGGCGGCGCCACCAGCTCCAGGTGGCGCGGGCGGGCTGCGGCCGCCGCGTGGAGCCCGCCGGAGGGTGCGCGGGACCCCGGCAGGGCACCCAGGTGGGCCTGTCGCCCCCCGAGGAGCCAGCGGCCCAAGGGCCACAGCCTGGGGAGTAGAGACCCGGGCTCGGAGGCAGCCCCTTACAGGATAAGTTGATGCTCTGCTCTGCGCCTCTTGCTCCGCTTTGTAGAGAAGGAAATATGGGGTTAATAACTCAGATTTCAGGATTATTGTGAGAATTAGGGATGTAAACCGCTTAGGTCAGTGTCTGGCACCACAAAATAAATATTTAACCAATGAGCGAATGGAGTAACTAGAAATCCTTACTTTCCACCCTCACCCCAGAGATCTTGGGGAGGTGTGTTCCTTGTCCTTTAAAGGGGGTGATAAATAGGAGAGGGCTTGCCTTCGAATTTAGGGGCGCCCAGGACCCGGCGGCCTTTGTCTCGCCTGTATTTCCTGAGGACCACAGGGCGCCTCCAAGTAAGCTGTGGGCGCCTAACCCTCCCTCCGGGGAGTTGTGTTTGCCAGTAAAGCCGAGGAGAGGGGTTTTCCTTCAGCTCCGGCAGGGAGTGGGTTTGGCTTCAGGACTCCTTTGGAATGTAAATCTGAGCCTGAGCGGTCCAAGCCCTTTCCAGCTGCCTTTCAGCAGCAGAATTTATTTCCTTTTCCTGCGCATTCAATTAACATCTGATTAGCCATGTTAACAGTCTCCAGCGATGCCAGAGACTGCTAGAGTGGGGTGTCTCCAGGTGATGGCAGCTAGCCATAAACTGGGCTCTCTGTCCCTCCAGACCTTGCTTCCTGCAGTCAGCTGGGGCCAGGTCCACAAGCCCTTCTTTGGCCCTGGAAAGGGTGACAAGAGAGATCAAAGGCGGCTTGTTCCGACTTCTATCCTTAGTCTTATATATACATTTTTTTCTTGGTCTTATATTTTAAAACACAAGCCAAAACCGATTGCAACAGTGCCAAGGGGCTAACTTTTTTTTCCTTCCTATTTCTGTTATTAAAAATTTTTCTTGACCTAAGTGAGCTAATATCTGGGATTCTAAAAATGAGAATGAAACATTTTTATTGTGATGGTATTCCTTATAAGGGGGTTGATCCTACCTGTGACTCCTATTCTCCCACCTGTTTATCCAGAGTGAGTGACTATTTCAGATAGTGCCATTTGTCCATTTCCTTAGTCATAACTATAAATAGCCTGCTGACACTGCTGAAAATCTCTTTTGTGACATCACCAACCTAATCTCAGTTCTATGTTATAGACTCCAGGAGAATATTTCACCTTCTCTGAACCCTACCATCAAACAATCTTAAAGAGAAAGTCTACTTTAGCTTAGGCTGCTGGTGATATCAGAGGCCTTCCAACAGGGATTGAGAACTAGGAAGGAACCAACCATCTGGACAGGTCTTTTTCTTTTTTTTGAAAGAGAGAGAGAGGGAGGGAGAGAGAACCTTAAGCACGCTCCATGCTCAGCACAGGGCTGGACTCACGGCTTGATCCCACGACCTTGGGATCATAACCTGAGCCAAAATCAAGAGTCGGACATTCAACCGACTGAGCCACCCAAGCGCCCCTGGACAGATGTTTAACATAACTCTGCTACTTCTTATAGGAGAGGTTGTTTTATTTTTTTATTTCCATGTGTTATAGGATTGAGGCACTGAGAACAGGAGAAACAGCACCAGAAGTGTGTTGAGGACGTTATGATTGGGTGATCAGAGCCAGAATCTCAGCTATGCCTGGGAAGTTTTTCTCTCCCATGTGCACATGAGGGTGTTATGGTGCTTGTAGGCTTTTTCTTTTTCTGTGCTCTGCCACTTTCCTCAAGACCCCCTACTCCCCAGGGGTGAAAGTCAGCTCAGTCAATGTTAATATGGCCTGGGAGCAGGACAGTGGAATTCATAACCAAGCTAAAGTCAGAGAAAGGGAAGAATCCCAGGAAGAAACACTGGTAAAATTTCTGGATACAAGGAGCAGAACCCTCACCACACCACAATTTCAATACCAAAGAATACTTTCTAAACATTTATTTACATGTAAGTCATAATGCTAAGTGGAAGCAAAGAAAATAACCTTTATTTAAAACATGTGAAGTTGCACTACTAGGTATTTATCAAGAGGATACAAAAATGCTGATTCAAGGGGCACGTGCATCCCAATGTTTATAGCAGCACTACCAACAATAGCCAAAGTATGGCAAGAGCCCAAATGTCCATTGATTGAATGGATAAAAAAGATGTGGTGTATATATATATACACACACACACACACACACACACACAATGGAATACTACTCAGCAATCAAAAAGAATAAGATCTTACCATTTGCAGCAACATGGATTGAACTAGAGTTTATCATGCTAAGTGAAATACATCAGTCAGAGAAAGATATCACATGATTTCACTCATATGTGGAATTTCAGAAACAAAACATGAATATAGGAGAAGGGAAGGAAAAATAAGATATAAACAGAGAGGGAGATAAACCATAAAAGTCTCTTAAATATAGAGAAAACTGAGGGTTGCTAGGGGAGGTGGGTGAGAGGATGGCCTAAATGGGTGATGGGTATTAAAAAGGCCACTTGTTAGAATGGGCACTGACTGTTATATGTAAGTGATGAATCACTAAATTCTGCTGGAACCGGTACCACACTGTATGTTAACTAGAATTTAAATAAAAAATAATAAAAAATACGTGAAGTACCTGGAACTGGAAATCTATCTGAATGTAGTCTTCACAGTCTTGGAGGCAGGTAGAATTCACCTTATTTTTAACAAACATATAATCTGAAATTAAGAAAAATAAAGCTAATACATAGCTTGGCTACAGTTTGAAGAATAGCTGCCTGAGTCTGATGCGATTATTGCCACCAGCTGAATCTGCTTACTGACCATGCCCTCACCACCCCTGCCCTCCTTTTAAGAATCTGTTTGATTCGGGGCACCTGGGTGGCTCAGTCGGTTAGGTGTCCGACTTCAGCTTAGGTCATGATCTCACGGTTCGTGGGTTCAAGCCCCGCGTCGGGCTCTGTGCTGACGAATAGCTCAGAGCCTGGAGCCTGCTTCAGATTCTGTGTCTCCCTCTCTCTCTGACCCTCCCCTGCTCACGCTGTCTCTATCTCAAAAATAAATAAAAAAACATTAAAAAAAAATCTGTTTGATTCATAAGGAGACCTCTTGAAGCAGACAGAGATAGGGGAAGTCTTATACTTTGCTGGTGCAGAGCCCTGCTCTTCTTTCTGAACTTGTTCAAGAAGGCTAGTATCTTCTGTACCAGAACTATATACTAGCTGTGCTCTGAATACTTTACATGCATTGTCACTATCACTTAATCCAAAATGGTTCTATGAAACCAGTAATATTTCACTGTTTTGCAGATTAGAAAAACCAACGCAAACAATTTTTCACATAGTCACTTAGGTAGTGAAGGACTGTCTGATGCCCTTCCCATTAGCCAGCCTTCTTCCCTCCTTACCTTCAATGCACTTCTCTATCCAACACTCCTTTTTCTGACTGCTGTTTCTCACCATCTTCCCTGGGCTCCATTTTCCTTTTTAGCTGATCACAGTTCCACAGCCCACCTTTGCCTCTTTCTCTATTTTCCCCAGGGTGCCTTCTCTTTGTCCCTTCTCTACGAAGCCTTTTCTGACCACTCCCAAGAGAATTGAGCTTTACCACTCCTCCCGCCCCCCGTCCAACACATAGATTTCTCTCTTAGAGCCCACAACACTTGATAGTACTTTTTTTGTTTGAAATCTATTCCCTGTCTGAGATATAAGTTTCTCAAGGGAACAGGACCCTGTTTATTGGACTTGCTATCGAGGCACTTCACAGGCCTTAAGGAATGCTTATTGAACACATAAGTGACTCTTCAAAATCTGGAGCTTCTCTATTCTTCCTGAGATTGAATCCTTAATTCCCTCCAGGATGCCTTGTCAGAATCCTAACCCTAATATATTTAGAATTAGGGGCACCTGAGTCTCAGTCAGTTAAGCATCTAACCCTTAATTTTGGCTCAGGTCATGGTCTCACAGTTCCTGAGTTAGAGCCCCTGCATTGAGCTCTGTACTGACAGTGCAGAGCCTGCTTGGATTCTATCTCTTCCTCTCTCTCTGCCCCTCTCCCCGTCTCTCTCAAAATAAATAAATAAACTTAAATACACTTAATTAAATAAATAAACTTAAATACACTTATTTAAATAAACTTAAAATATATAAACAAACTATATTTAAGTTTATATATATACATGTATATATATCTATATATATATATACACTTATCTGCTTCCTCTATCATCTCAATATCCTACCTGATATTTTTGAGGAAGGCAATATTGATATATTAGAATCACATGGATTGCTTTAATGAGTATTGATACCTGTGTCCCACCCTGAGATTTTGATTTAACAAGCCTGGGATACATCCAGGGCCTCAAGACTTTTAAATGTCCCCATTTAACGGTACCATTATTCCACAAATAAAATATCTTGAAGTTGTCCTCAACTTTTCCCTTTCCATCAGCTATTTCCCTTCAGTGAACCCTCCATCTTGTGTTCTTCATCTATCTCCTTACCTTTTTTTCCTCTATGGATACCGCTCAATCCAATGGTTCTTAAATGCCACAAGCCTTAATACTGTTTAGGGATCAAATGGGACTAAAGCCTCAGTTCTCCCAAACACAGCCAAGACTCTATGCACCTGCAAATGTATTAATTAGCTTTAAAATTTATCTGCTCTCGGGGCGCCTGGGTGGATCAGTCAGTTAAGCGTTCGACTTCGGCTCAGGGCATGATCTCACAGTTTGTGGGTTCGAGCCCTGCATCGGGCTCTGTGCTGACAGCTAGCTCAGAGCCTGGAGCCTGCTTCGAATTCTGTGTCTCCCTCTCTCTCTGACCCTCCCCTGCTCAGGCTGTCTCTCTCTCTCTCTCAAAAAAAAAAAAAAATAGTAAAATTTACCCGCTCTTACACAATAATTTACCTATTTTTTTTGATGTACAAAGATCTATGTTGACTTCATTACCACAGTTATTTTTAATATGTTAAGTCTTGGCAACTCTTGATTCTGGAAATTAACTTCAAAGCTCAGCCTTCCCTCCCTTCCTGCTCTTGGGACCACCTGTATCAGCTTCCCAGGAAAGGTCTTCTTTCTCTGAACCCCATGCCAAGCACTTCTTTATTTTGTGTCTATGAGCTTTTGGCCAAACTAGAGACCTAGGATGACCATAGAAAGGCATACAAGAGTGGTGGAAGCCAACATCTGTTGACCTTTTACTGGGCCAGCCACTATACAAAGTGCTTTTGGTATCTCCCATAAACCTCATGATCCTGTAAATTAAGAATCATTCCTGTTGTACTCACTTGCCTAAACTTACTCAGAATCAAGAGGTGAATTTGGGTTTGTTTCATTTCAAAGCTCGGACCCTTTTCCAGTTTCATCTTACTGCCACCAGACAAAGGATCAAAGTCACTGATTTCAAGGAGGACCTGCAGCAATCTAGTCCACGGCTTCTCATCTGCCAAGTAGGAGTGTGTTGATCAACTTTAAACATTTACCCTTCCTCTGATACTGAACTTGAAACCACCCAAATGCTTTCATTAGCTTCCCTCATCATCTTTACAATTACGGATCTTGATTGAGATCTGGGATAAAAGGGCATCTACTGGCTAAATCTGTCATCTTGAAGGATTCCTATGAAGCTTAAAACCAGTTTTATTTGAAACATAAACTGAGGGAACCAATATTTTCATAACCCAAGCCAACTCTCTTTCTCTGTGGAGTTCATAGTCTCATCAGTTCACACTTAACTCACTTAGGGTTTGTAATTTAATTCCTGTGTGTTCTTTTGAAAATCTTGTTCGGATTTGCAAGTCAGCTCACCTGGGTTCAAATCCCAGCTCTCAGGTGATAAAAATAATCCCAACCCTTCTTAGGGTTCTTTAAAAAAATAATGAGATGATGAATGTAGGCACTTAAACTGGTGTTTGGCATGTAACAAAGCTCAGTATATATTAACTAGTTATCACTTTTTTTAAAATCCAGCCTACCTGATGGCCTGAAATACTGAGGCTTGGCAATATCTCCCTGAACATCATTTTAAATATGTAGGTGTTACCTGTTTGGGAAAAGTGGGTCCTATTAGCACCCACTAGCATTTTGCCAGTCACACATTTAGTTTTTATTAGCACATTATGAATAATGTGTGATTTGCTGAACAACTTACTTGAAAAAAGGTCTGTGGGAATGGGGCTCTAGAAAAGCCCGGAGGTTCAAAATGGGATTTCAGGCTGGAGTGTTGGAAGGGCAGGCCCACGGGACTGCTCCTGGGAGATTTGTTCCACAGGACAGCCTGGAAAGAGGAGACGGACAGCAAGGTGAACAGAGGCATTTAGATGCCAAAATTGTTTCAAATCCCAGTGCTACTATTCACCACCTGTGGCCTTTGACCAGCAAATCATTCCTTCGAAACCTTTTTCCTTATCTAGAACAATGGAGCTAATTCCACATTTCTCAAAATGTGGGTCTCAAGGTTAAATGACACAACATTTGAACACTTTTAATAAATGCCTTCACATATCACTGGTGCTCACTGTTTGCTAAAGCCCAAGGCCTAAATGAAGTGGGCTCCTGTTCCTTACTTTCTACCATATCGTTGTGGTTATGCCCTTTTATGACACTGATTATAACCTGAATGGTTTTGCATAATTATTTGTTTACTTGTTGCCTGTTTGCAGAACTTAATATAGCTCACCCCTCCTTATATACTGCAAAACACCTGCTGTCATCACTCTGCGTTGCCTCCAGGGAAGACCCACCCCACAGTTTTGTAAGTCCCTGAAAGCAGACTTACCCATAAAGATGAATATTTGCTCCTATGTCCACACTACCCATTCATCCTCAACTACTTCTGTGCAGCTTTTAGATCTCTTTCAGATGATATGGCCTTGCCAGTACTAAGTACAGGGTGCTCAGTTCATCCTGCTTTCCCTCCCAATACCATTTGTCACAGTTGACCCTGGCTGCTGCTTCTGTTTTTTTGTTTGTTTAGGGAGCGAGAGAGAGAGAGAGAGAGAGAGAGAGAGAGAGAGAAAATCCAAGCAGGCTCCACACTGAATGAGGAGTTTGACAACTCTGGGATCATGATCTGAGCTGAAATCTAGAGCCTAACTGACTGAGCCACCCAGGTGCCTGACCCTTCCTACACCTTTTTATTTTATTTATTTATTTATTTATTTATTTATTTATTTATATTTATTTATTTTGAAATACTTATTTTTGAGAGAGAGTGCAGTGGGGGAGGGGCAGAGAGAGAGGGAGGGAGGGAGACAGACACAGAATCTGAAGCTAAAATATCTTCTGTTGCAAAATGCGCTGTTATTTTAGGGACTAGTAGAAGATTGAAAAAAGTTTTCATCTAAACTATGACTTCCTGCTTCCTTATCACTTAGAATGTTTGTTTTATATTTGTTTAAATAACCCATTGAAACTTATTAGACCTAGTTTTTTTTTTTTTTGGTACATATGACTTCTGTTCATATGCAGAAGGGAAAATGTAAGCAAAATAAATTTAACAAAGATTTTTTTGTCTTCCTGTAAAGAATCAAACTCTCTAGACTCAGTCTTTGACTCAGAGATGTCAGTGTGATAATGTGTTTTACAGCACCATGTCATCCTTTCTGCCATCAAGAGCACTGGGAATGCGGCATTTCTTAGAGTGCCCCCTATTCTCTCCTAGTATTTTCCCTTAAGGTGTTGACACCCATTTTGCAAGTTTTGATGGTGGTGCTTTCTTAATCTTATCAGAAAGTTTCAATGAAAGGTTTTCCAGACAATTAGTTGTACTCATTTCCCCTCTGCAAGTGGTCCTTACCTAGATTTGGGACCAAAATTTCAAGGCATTACAGTGGTTTGGGGAGCCACCAGCCATAATAAGCAGATTGTATGTGCCCAGGCAATAACTATATCCGCATCTCTACTGCCACCTGATGATAAATTGTATCATACCACAGTTGTATAAATACATTAGAAATGTTAAAATATTTGAGGAAAAAAAGGGAGTATCTTAAAATTGTTGAAATTCCCTTGTAAGTACTTTATAGTCACTCACTGAATAAATACATGAATGAGACTTGTGTTACTGCTGTGTAAGGCAACTAAAGTCTAAAATAAATCACCTAAGAAAGAAAGAAATCCCAGGAGCCTGGGTGGCTCAGTCAGTTAAGTGTCTGACTTCAGCTCAGGGCATGACCTCACAGTTCGTGAGTTCGAGCCCCACATCAGGCTCTGTGCTGACAGCTCAGAGCCTGGAGCCTGCTTCAGGAGTATCTCTCTCTCTCTCTCTCTGCCCCTCCCCTGCTCTCTCACACACACCTACACACACACACACTCTCTCTCCCTCTCTCTCAAAAATAAGTAAACACTAAACAATTTTTAAAAAGAAAGAAATCCCATGTATGAAGGAATTGTTTCATCTGCCTTTAAATCCTGGAACCAGGGGCGCCTGGGTGGCTTAGTCGGTTAAGCGTCCGACTTTCGCTTAGGTCATGATCTCGCGGTTCGTGGGTTCGAGCCCCGCGTCGGGCTCTGTGCTGACTGCCAGCTCAGAGCCTGGAGCCTGTTTCAGTCTGTGACTCCCTCTCTCTCTGACCCTCCCCTGCTCACACTGTCTCTCTCTCTCCTAGAAATAAATAAAACATTAAAAAAAAATTAAAAAAAAAATAAATAAATCCTGGAACCAGTAATGAATTCTTGATGATGATTGTAATTCAATCTAGAGCAGGTTTTAAACGGTGAATGTACCTTTTCACTTACAATTTTACTTGTCATTCATTTTTATCTATCTTAGAAATTTACTTCAGTGTACTCTAAACTGTCTGTTTTTTAAAAATATGTAAGTATTCATATTTTCAATACAGTGCCCTGTATTTCTTGGGTCTGGAGAATAGAATGCATTTTATTTTATACAGGTATTTTTTTCCTAACCACGAGAGGGCAGCCTTGTTTAACTTATCAAATTTTCCCAAAGGCCTAGCTGGGCAGCCACTTTCTGGCAGAATACTTCACTGAAGGGCGAGGGAGGACTCCAGGAACCCCATTCAGCTGTGTTTCTCAGGAGTTTGACTGCTAGAGGCTAGCAGCTCTTCAGGAAAGCACAATGATTCCATTCATTGTTTTATTTTCCTGGGGGCTCACATGGGCAGTAAAACCTGGCATAACAGTAAACCCTGGTATTGTATATCTAGAAGCCAGATGGGAGGTCCAGGGGAGGTGGTTGTTTGACATGTATCAGGAATCAGGTGGCTGCAGGAGGGGATGGATTAATAAAATCCATGTCTAGGATTTGAACTTCTGAATGACAAACACATATCTATAGTTGCACAAACTTTGAAATATCATCAAAGCCTGCCTGGAGATGCTACACCATTAAAAAAAAAGTGTGAAGTTGAATATGGGTCTAGCAATGGAAATGTGCCATGATAAAATTAGCAGAGATGGCTAAGGAGATGAGACAGTATCAAGCCTTATATTTTACATCCTTATTAGATCATTTATTCATTCATTCCTTCACTTAGCACACATGATTGAATTTTATCACACTGAGGCATAATGTGAACTCCTCAGCTAGTGAGAGAAACTGTCTAGTAAGTGATAATTGGAATTCAGCCGAAGTGGTAACTAAATGTGTGGACACAGTACCATGGGAGCACAGAGTGGGAACTAACTTTGTGTGGAAGATAAGGTGCCAGCGTGGATTTAGGGTCTTTACAGTGTAGGGTTAGAACCAGGGCTGTTAGCACAAATGATGCAATGACCAGGAAGGGAAGAGAGTTCTAGTAAGTCTGGATTTCACAAACTCTGCCCTTGACTCCCTTATAGGGAGAACTTTTGCTCTAAGTGCTTTTCCATCTCTGTAGGGGAGATAGAAGTTATGGGGGTATGTCCAATTTCCTTTACAGCTTAAAGGTCCTTCTTTGTCAGCTTTGCTAACTGAGCCATGAGAACATATGGTAACATTCACTTTTTCACTCTACAAACACATGACTCAGTGGTATGTGAAGGAGGTAAAATCCAATCTTTGTGTTCCAAGTGCTCACAATCAGGTAAGGAAAGAACTCGTAACTTTGTAGGCAAAGGTAATCTCTTTGTACAAGTGGGAGGAAAATTAACTTTTGATCAAGTCCTGGAATCTAGTGATCAGCATTTTTTCTCATTGGCTCTTTCTCAAAACAAAGCATTAGGATGAGTTTTGGGATGCCTGGGATTGAAGTGTTAGAAATCATAGTATATCATATTACTCTCAGCTCCAGGTTATAAGGCGAGTGCTCAAAAGTGTTCCTTACAAAAGGATAGTAAAACAACAATATTAATTGTTAATATTAATTTCATCCCGGAGTGAAAGAGAAATGCTTTTCAGATCATGTTCTGTTTTGATATTTCTGTATCAAGGCTTCCCAACATGCTTGGAGGTATGTTCCAATTCACAGAGAGAAAAAAAAGAATTATGAAAGAGATAATACAGGATAAATATCACTTGTAAGTGAATTAATTTATATATTATTTACAACAAAATCATCTATATACATTCAAAAAATTTTTAATGTTTATCCATTTTTGAGAGAGAGAGAGAGAGACAGAGTGTGAGTGGAGGAGGGGCAGGGAGAAGGGGAGACACAGAATCCAAAGCAGGCTTCAGGCTCTGAGCTGTCAGCACGAGCCTGATGTGGGGCTCAAACCCACGAACTGCGACATCATGACGTGAGCTGAAGCCAGATGCTTAGGTGACTGAGTCACCCAGGCACCCTATTTACATTTAAACATATGTACATGCATATGGACCCAAAGACTTAATTTTGAGCCTCCTTGAGGACTTTCAGAATACCTGCTGTAGACAGTCATGAGCCCTTCCTGAGGAAACCCACGTATAGCCCATTCTAGAGCACTTCCTTGCTTTGAACACTTGGCTGTGTTCTAAATCAGGGAACAGGAGACACTTTCTGTAAAAAGCCAGATAGTAAGTATTTTAGACTTTGGGGGGCACTGCTGAACTCTGCCTGCCCCTGCAGTATGAGAGCAGCCATACACAGTACACAAATGAATCAGAGTACAAAAACCAGGTGGCAGCCCAGATCTGGTGTGTGTACCATACTTGGCAGATCTCTGTTCTAAATCATTTGGTGTTACCATTTTAGGAGCACCTGGGTGGCTCAGTCGGTTAAGCGTCCCACTTCAGCTCAGGTCATGATCTTGTGGTTCGTGAGTTCAAGCCCCATGTCCAGCTCTGTGCTGACAGCTCAGAGCCTGGAGCCTGCTTCAGATTCAGTGTCTCCTCTCTCTCTCCAGTCATGATCTGTCTGTCTGTCTGTCTCTCTCAAAAATAAATAAACATGGGGAAAAAAAAAAAAAGAATTTAGCTAATTAGACCAGGAGAGGCCATTTGAAGTAAGGGGTAGCAAATATATCAGTCTGGAAACAGCCTTGGAAAGAACTTGACATGAGATTTTTTTTTTTAAATCAGCATTTCTTGACAGACATATGGATGGATGCATAGATAGATAAATAGATATAAGAAATATTACTATGGTACATCAGGAGCCAAGAGCAATCCAAAGATATCAGTAAACTAAAGCCAAAAGACAGAAAAATTATATCCAAATAGAGGGTAGAGTAGATGGTTAATGATATCAATGGTAGAGAATCTGAGTTTACTATTGGTGACAGTTGTCAAACTTTGGATGCTAAATTCCTGGCAAGACAATGGGTCTTGAGAATTATATACCATAGGTGGGGGGGGGGGGGGAGAGACAAAAAAACAAAACAAAACAAAACCCTTAAAGTTTTTAATCCATAGTTCAGCTTCAATCTAGCCATTCCCGAGTTCCTGGGGGATTTCTGTTGTTTTTATTTCCACATGTGGCCTCACAGCTGATTTCCCATTGCTGGAGGTAAGCTCAATGAATCTGTTTCTGAGATCTCCAAACAGCCTAGCTAAGACTCTCCTGCCTGTAGGTTGGAAACCAGAGTTGTACATCAAATATTCATCACCAATATGGCTGGCTATGTTAGAAGATTTCTCTGTTAATCATTTGTTTTATGCTTTTTCTCTTTTTCTCTAGTGTTTGAATGGAGTATATAAGACTAAGTAAAACTCTGTTGAAAGAGCACAGACATTTTCTCTGGGGGCATCTCAAGAATGTGTATCCACTTGAGGCCCTTCGGGGCTGCTCAGTGAGGCATTAGGGCTCCATATGGTGGAAATTGTTCCATGACAAGTCTAGTTTATTCCAGTTGTTGCTTCTTTTGAAGATGTTGGGGAAACTGGTCATATTTCTCACCTAAGTGCAGCAAAGGATTTTGGGCTGCCTGGGAACAGGTTTAAAGGAAGGTTACATTATTAATCAATACTCTTTTATGTCCAGTTATCCCTGGCCAGAGATGAGTCCTTCACATTGCTCTTAACAGTCCCTGGAATTTAATGCAACCCTTGTCATCTCTGACAGTGTTTTATGGTCCCCTTCTCTGGCTGCCAATCTCAAAATAACAGATATAGGAAGAAATTTTTGTCCTTCCACAAAATGGGAAAGAAAGTACATTTCTGCAGCTACTCAAGGTAGAAAGATATTTTATTTTTGAAGGGGGTTTGGATTTGTTAATATATCTTTTTTTTTCCCCCAACAGCTATGCTGAAGGTTATTTTATTTCTCTGTTTAATTCTTATTATTAAGAACAAGAAGGTTAGCCAATTGGCAAACATTGCATAAAACAAAGCACCCTGCTTTTGGAAACTCTTTCTTATACGTCTGAGAGTACATTGAAATTATTAATATGAATCCTTTAGCCATCCCCCTTGAGAGCAGGTGAAAATAGACATCATTACTATTATCATTCTATTAGGGACCAAACTGCATTAATAACATGCCCAAGATTTGCAAAACTGCCATGTATTAGACACCAACACATAGAGTATTGATAACTTGTCCAAGATCCTATAGTAAGTAGCAGATGCATTTGATTACAGTATGTGTAACCACTGCACCATCCTACTTCCACAGAGTTATGCCCAAGAGATCACACTTCAGAAAATTTTAGAGAACTTACCATGCACAGAGCATGGAGATCTGAAGAAGAAAACCCAAGCGTGAGCAATGAGATATTTGATCCTCCTGAATTTCCATTTTCTCTTTAAACAGGAGAAATATACTCCCCTGAATTGTATTTTAAGTACCAAGTCAGACTGTCAATGCCATGTATTGATGCCCACTACATGGCAGCCTTTGGTTAGTCACCTTCACAATGAGGTTACAGATCAGAAAACTCAGTTCAGAGACCAGCTGATGCAGAGATGGGCAGAGGCCTGTGGCATACCCTTGTTTTACATGAAGCTTGTCTTTTCTTTATAGAAAACTATGTTCCATGCTGCTCACATGGCTGTTTCCTATCCTAATTAATTTTTGAGCTCTCTGCTGGATTTTAATTACGGGCCTATTAATTCATGAGAAGAGTTGACAGATGCTGTAGGTTGGTCATAGCAAATTAATAGGCAGGTACTGGGTAGAAAGTCCTGGACTTTGCAGTAATTGACTCACGGAAAAGTTACTACTTGGAAGTAGGAAGTACAAACCAGAACATGCTTAGTTACCCAGTGTAGCACTTTTAGAAACTAAGGCTGAAAACACAGATCTCAGTGTTGACTTGTGCTTTCCATTGGGGTGGGGAGGGCGAGTTGGGGGCATTATAAAGAGAAGGAATGGGGATGATATTGGGCTGGGTCCCTTGAAAAGATCTGAGCAAAATCCCTTGGGATGATAAAAACACAATGGAAGCAAAGGAAAGTAAACACTTTAGGTTTAGCCAGATTTGTCCTCGAACCTCAATACACAACTCTAGAGAGAGGTAAACTATAGAGAGTTCCCTTTTTATCTTAGTGAAGAGCTTAGAATCAAAAGGAAATGGGGAGAAATGGCCAAATTTATTTTTTTTCTTGAAGTCCACTTACTAGTTCTGGAACTTTTGTCTTGTCACTGGGAGAAGAAGTCAGGCCAAGGGAGCTAAAGTGCAGAAAATCCCTTGCCCCAATGTAAAGATGTCCCTGCCTGACATTGTCCTGCTTTAGCCCTAGGGAAAGGGGTACATGAGAAGTGACAGAGCTGGTTGGTCTCTTCCCATTTGGAAGCCACCGTGGCCATACCTGGTACCTGAGAGAAATCTACAGAAAGTGGAGAAAAAGCCTGCTAAAAAGGAGACATTTTCACACTTGTAAAAATTCTACCCTAAAAGCACAGCCTAAAGTCTACATCTATCATCTGGATCAGTGCTCCTGCCCCTGGAAGGCTGCCCTGTCTTCCCCCAACCCTGCCTCATCCTTGGGAAGAAGTCAGATGAGGGTGAGGGAGAAGGGAGAGCCTTAAGTTGCCTGTCAATACCTGTCTCTACAGAGAAATCAAACCATCCAAGTGCTATGTCTACAAGTAGGATTTCTGTCAACAAAAGCATTCTCTTGGGAATGAACTGAAATTACATAGAAAGGGATTTAGAGCATTCAACAAGAACTTCTAATTAGTACAGTGGTGAGATTGTAGAATAAATAAAGATAATGGAAAATCTCTTTAACACCTAAAAGGTAAAGATAAACAAATGCAGTAAGTACTATTTTAATATGCCCCCTAACTTTTCAACATAATTCTTACCAATCTTTTAAGACCCCCTGAGCAGAATTCTATGCCCTTTATGGTTACTCTCAGCACACACTTGCATATTTGCATGTTTATTATGATACCTATTCACAGGCAAAGACTGTCATCTATTCTGCTATTAAATATCAGTGGCATTACTTAAAGAAACATGGTGTTATTTTTAAAGTGTTACCAAAACAACGCTTCGAATGGAGTAAAATGGATTATTTTTCCTGAAAATTTTCAATAATGAGGGTTTCTGTAGGCAAAGTATGCAATTATAAACCTCAAATATCACTGAGCAGATCCAGTGTTTAATTTTCTCGAATGAAATGGCTTCTTTCCCTTTAACTGCCAGCATCCTCATTAGCAGAGCATCTCATACTCTTTTCTTCACGACTTGTTATATTCGATGTTATTGCAAAACAAAGCTCAGAACCTTTCAAATATAGTAGCTGCAATAGGTCAGCAAAAGCATTTTTGCCATACCGTGTGGTTGACAGATATTTTGCTCCCTGTTGGCATTGTGAGTTCCTGGCCATCCCTTTATACGGGGACTTATCCTTGCAATGAAAACAATGTGCCCTTGTTTTTCAGTCATATTATAGCCAAATCATGCCATGAAAACATAAATTTTGAGAGAACTGCCTGTATTAGAGTTGTGCTTTCCACAACTGGCTGCACATCAAAATCACCTGGGGATCTTTTACCCCTGGCAGCTTCTTACCTGCACATCAGATCTATAGAATCAGAGAGTCTCAGTGGGTGGGGGGTGAGGGGTTGGGGAAATCTGGTGATCTACATTTTTAAAAAGCTTCCTCCACATTTCAGCTGTACATTGGAATTGGAAATCACTGTACCAGATTATCTCTTGTAGTCTCTCAGTGTTTAGAAATCCTTCAAATGAAAAAATATGCCTTCCCCTGCCCTGCCCCTGTTGAAATTCTTGTAACTAATAATAGTTGCCCAGTTAATAACTACAAAAGAAGCATAATCTATTATTATTCACTTACTTTGGGGAGGATGTAAACTCATTGGAAGACATCTTGAGAAGAAACTATATGTAATTTTCTCTAAAATGATCATACGAGGAATAAATATTTCCCAATTAGTATTGAAATAAAGGGGGCCAAACAAAGACAGCCAAAGATTTGGTGAGATGATGGATGGATGTGAAAATATCACAACAAAGGTTGGCATAGAATTGGTTAATAGATGCTTAATAAATCCATTTATTTCCTCTTAGATTTCCATTTCTTCCCTATTTTTCTCTCTCTTTCTCTCTTTCTTTGCAGGTATCCAATTCTACTTTCAATAAATACAGGGAACAAAAATACAAAGACATTTAAAAAGTCAGACATTATAGGGGCGCCTGGGTGGCTTAGTCGGTTAAGCGTCCGACTTTCGCTTAGGTCATGATCTCGCGGTTCGTGGGTTCGAGCCCCGCGTCGGGCTCTGTGCTGACTGCCAGCTCAGAGCCTGGAGCCTGTTTCAGTCTGTGACTCCCTCTCTTTCTGACCCTCCCCTGCTCACGCTGTCTCTCTCTCTCTCTCCTAGAAATAAATAAAAAAAAAACATTAAAAAAAAAAAGTCAGACATTATGTACTATTAGTTACTACTCTCTAGAATGTAATTGAAGCTAATATATTTCCACTTTTACGGCTCCACTGACCAATCTCTTAATTAGCGTCTAGCAAACTAGCCCCTCTACAAGTTAATTCTCTACCCTTCTTGAAAGCAGTCCCAATCCTCTGTCTTTCTTGAAGATTAGCAACAGTTCAGACAAAAATCAATCCTCTTTTTCTCTCTGATCCCAAAACACTTTGGTCCTCTGCTGTAGAGTTGTCACACTCTGGCTTTTACTTTAATTACCTAACTGCATTCATTTTCCCATTTTGATTACTGTCTATAATATATCACCACTGTACCCTACCCATCATACGTGTCCAGTATATGTTATTCTGTTCTATGCTTTTATCATCATTGTAATTGGTTAGATTTGGGGGTATTATTTTCTTCTTTCCTGACTTGTCTGCTGTATGTTGAAGCTGTCTGAGGTGGGCACAATCTGTCTGACACAGAGCCCGAAATGTGCAAACTTGCTTCAGTTCCAAATGGCCTCCAAACTCCTCCCCATTTCTCTATCCCTCTTCACACAGAGTTGTTACATTCTCTTTCTCCATTTCCTTATCTCACATTCTCTCCTCAATCCATTTTAAGTGGTATCTTTCCTATCACTTCAGGGAACATTCTTTCATCAAGGCTACCAAGGATCTTGGATGATCCATTGACCATTTCTTTGTCTTGTTTTATTGATCTCTTAGTAGCATTCAAAACAACTGATGCTCTCTTGCTCTCTCTTTTATAAACCTTCTATTCACTTGATTCCATGACACCATAAATATAGTCTTAGTTTCTTCCTATCTCATAGTTGTTTTGTTTGTTTGTTTGTTTATGATCAAGCCTCTTTCTCAGATCTGTGAATGGTAGGTGCCCCAGGGCTCTCTATTCTGGATGC
This sequence comes from Hyaena hyaena, assembly GCF_003009895.1. Lineage (NCBI taxonomy): Eukaryota > Metazoa > Chordata > Mammalia > Carnivora > Hyaenidae > Hyaena > Hyaena hyaena. Next base: position 13,913 of record NW_024082232.1, on the reverse strand, counting down.
TCTTTTTTACTCTATCTATAGAATTTTTCCAGGTGATATCATCCAAGCCCATGGGTTTGCATATAATCAATGTACAGATGACTCCAAGCATGTATCTTTGGCATCTTTTCTTGAAACTCCAGACCCTTCTATTAAACTGCCTGATACAGCCATATAGATGTCTATTAGCCATCTCAAATATAACACAATCAAAATGGGACTCTTGATTTCCACCTCTAAATATACTACTCCTCCAATCTTCTTTGCCTCAGTCAATAGCATCACAATAAACTCTATTGCTTCTTTGCCTCAGTCAATGGCATCACAATCAACTTTATCACAATCAATCCAAAAATAATTTCTTGCTTTTTCACCTACCACATCAGTATGTCCTGTGGATACCCAAAACATCCTATCAACTTTTCTCCATATCCATCCTTACATGGATGGATAAATCTAACATCGTAATCTATAGTCTTTATTTTTAAATTTATTTATTTTGAGAGAGGTGGGGGGAGAGGCAGAGAAAGAGGGAGAATCCCAAGCAGGCTCCATGCTGTCAGTACAGGGCCTGATGTGAGACTCAAATTCATGAAATCTTCAGATCATGACCTGAGCCAAAATCAAGAGTTGGATGCTAGCCAACTGAGCCACTCAGGTGTCCTCTATGTAATTTATAGTCCTAAAAAGCCTCCTGATTTATTGCCCTGCTTGAACTTTTGCATCTCTATGCATCTCAAAGCCAGAGAGTGATTTTTAAAAAACACAAATGCTACGATGTCCCACTCCTTTCCCCACAGCCTAAAATCATTAATGATCTTGACCACATACTTTAGACTAAGGTCTAAACAACCTATTCTGGGGCGCCTGGGTGGCTTAGTCGGTTAAGCGTCTGACTTTCGCTTAGGTCATGATCTCGCGGTTCGTGGGTTCGGGCCCCGCGTCGGGCTCTGTGCTGACTGCCAGCTCAGAGCCTGGGCCTGTTTCAGTCTGTGACTCCCTCTCTCTCTGACCCTCCCCTGTTCACGCTGTCTCTCTCTCTCTCTCTCCTAGAAATAAATAAATAAATAAATAAAAAACATTTTAAACAACCTATTCTGATCTATAAAACTCTATTCATGTATCACATGCATGTATCACAATCACCTGGAGGATCTATTAAACCCCAGAATGTTGGGCCTCACCCCAGAGTTTCTGATTCAGCAGACCTGGAATACAGGTGGATAACTTTCATTTCTAACAAGTTCTCAAGTGATGTTGATGCTGCTGCTTTGGGGAATCACACTTTGAAAACCACTGCTTCAAACACTATGGTCCCTGCTTCCCCCTCTGACCTGGGAGAACATGGAAAGATGCTCAAATCTTACGACTTATTTGGTACCTACTAGTTACAAATAACATCCTGGTAAGGGAAATGTAAATTAAAACCACAATGAGGTATTACTGCACACCTGTTAGGATGGCTAAGTTAAAAAGACAGCTTACTACTTGTTGGTGAGAGTATAGAACAACTGGAAGTCTCACACACTCCTGATGAGAATGTAAATCTGTGAAGGGATGAATTAAAATTCCTGATATAGTATGCCTCACATTATCTTTCATTCTTTAGTTGGTTTATCTTCCTTTGAGGGGATGAAATCCTTGAGGGTGAGAATGCATCTTTTATCTTCACATAGACAAGCCCAGTGCCTGCCATTTAGTAAGTAGGTACTCAATAAATATTTCCTGGTTTAAATTGCTTCTCCTTTCCAGTGTTGGAAAGAAATATTTGCCGTGAACTGGTGGTTTCTTTGAATTTCTTGACCTGTTCAGGTCTGAGTATGGTTAACCAGTACTACATGGCTTTGGTATGCTGAGGCTAGTTAAACTGGTTCACAAGAGCCAACTGCTAAATTTTCAGAAATTTTGTGATCTGGTCAATGTCATGTTGGTAGCTTGAAATCAGCCACGGTGGGAGTATTTACACCATAGAAATAAGGAAATGCTCCAAATCAAGTATTTTAGTACTGGTATTTTTCTGCCTAGTTTTCATCCTCCCTCTGCCCTTCACATTTGTAATAGCCTTTGGATTGGCCTAAGACTTAAAGAAATAAACATATGATGCAAATTGACCCCTGATCCCCAAAAGAGTTGTTCATTAGGATTTCCAAAGGAGACTGGGAGAGAAAGATACCCATTCACTTGATGATAAAAGCTATGAAGACTAGAATTAGGGCTGTTCATTAAGGCTGCTCTACTTTTGCCTTGTACATGGTTTGGTTATATTAAGCCAATGGATTTCATACCCCCTGCCAGTCCTTCCTCTCTCCTGTCTTTTTTTATTTTTTTATTTATTTTTTAAACTCAAGCTTGTTTGAATGGGTTTTGGTCACTTACAACATAAAGAATTCTGACTGGACCAGAACTCTTATTCCAAGTTAGTATTTTGTTGAGAGTATACCTACCAATGTTATGTAGCCTAGTACAGCTGGAGTATAATAGATTATCAAACCAGAAAATCTGAGTTCATTGAAGTGGCAGCTCCACCCAGGAGCAGCTATGTATAGCTAAGAAAATTATCTCACCTCTCTGAACTTCTGTTTCTCCAACGGTAAAATGGGGGTAATACTGCCTATTCTGACTCCTCGACAGATTTTCTGAACTGCTCCAATTTGACATCAGATACAAAAGTGTTTTATAAAGCAAAAAAAGAGATGTACAATCTATTATTAACCTGAAGAAGAAAGAATGGTATTTATAGAATGAATTGATCATTGGAAGAACACTTCTGGTATTTCTGAACATGACTATTCACAAACGTTGGAAGTTTCGAGTGTCCCTCATCATCTAGGTTGTGTGAATGTGTACTGAATTTACGGGGGAGCAATAATAGAAGCAAAACTGGTTCTTCTCTTCAGATGTTATTTTTAGAATAGTTTGTGATAAAAGTAAGGGGGAAAGAAGCATTGACCAGGGGGAGACGAGAACTTGGTCGTAATCCTTATTCACCAATCAATACATGACTTGAGATAAGTTAGTGGACTTTCCTGAACCTTGATATTCCCACCTGTACAATAAAGAGTTTGGCCTAAACTCTTCTCTAAAATCCCTTATGGTTCAATACATCAATAATCAGTATTGAGTAGACAGGATATGCACATGTGAACAGACATAAGAATACTTAAAAAGTAATTTACCAGTGAGTACACACAAGGTCAGGCAGTATATATTAGGTATTTAGGTGGGTCAACTGAAAGAGTGACCCCATTTGGATGGGCCTTCTCAAGAAAGATATTGACATCTTGACTGATGAGTCCTATGCCAATGAACTGTGTACAATAAAAACATTAAAATTAAATGTTCACTGTGTGAAACTTAACTGTGTACATTAAGGCCTCCACAATAGGTGAACAGATGAAGCTAAATTCCACTTGGTGTCTGCTAGTGCTATAGACTTTCATATTCATTTTGTCACTTAATTCTAGAGAAGTTCAGTAACTTACCACAGGTCACTCTGCTAGCAAATAGCAGCATGGAGATTCAAATGCAAATCTTTTGAATTTAAGTTCAGTGTTCCTACCTCCCACTCGACGTCATGTGCTGCATGCAAACATGTTTGACTCTAGACCCCAAAGAACCAGGTCAACTGGCTGCCACCAGAACTCCCAACCCCAGATTTGGCTTGCATACTTCTTTTACATTTTTAAAAATTAAGTAACATTTCTTGTAACTGCATCTCTATTCTATTTCCTGTTGCTGACATTCCAGAAACTGGCAATTTCTGTTTCTATTGATTCCTTGTATATCAATGGGGACAAATAACCTCAACGCACATCTGGCTTGCTTGAGCAGGTCCCTGTTCTTCAGTCCACCACACACCCAGCTGATTCTTCCAATAGCAATTCTTTTACCGTGAAGCATTCTTCTCAATTTTGAAAATGGAGAATTAGAGAAACCATCACTAAGTTTCTTTGTAATGCTTCCCCCCTGTCTATCTTGTTAGTCTTGACCACAGACCCACTCTGCTTTGGCGACTGGAGTATTTCCTTGAGTTGCTACTAATAGATTAATGCACCGTGCTTTATTAAGATGTATGGATGTGTCATCCTAGTGCCATGCTAAGCATCAGCTGTTCTGGAGGGCAGCTGCCATTCCTTCCTTGATATGAGTCCCTCCTCGAGCTTTCTGAGAAAGATTAAATGATTAGGCCATTCTGCCAATGCCTGAAGCAGCTTCCTGCCTACCCCTTTGTGAGTCCTTTACAATATTCCGTACAAATAGATGAAAATAAACTGAGAGAGAAGTGTATTTATCACGTGCCAGGCCAGATACCCTGTTTCAGAGAGCTCAGAAACAATAATGTGAAGTTATATTCTTTCTCAGTCAGAGGCAATCGCTGGGCTTCAGACTGCACATGGTGAGCAGGAATCATCTCCGGATGTCAGGCTTCATGAGTGTGCGATTGCAGTAGTTAGTCAGTAGCCTCACCTACAGAAGTGTGATTCTCCTTTCAGCACTGCTCATTAGAGAGTGTGCTACAGACTACAGGTCACATGTCACGCACACAGGTTGAAATAATCCTTAAGTTTAAAATGACATAAAGGGGGTCCTACTAATTACTATATTTTGTTCACACTGAGAAGGCAGAAATGTAACTAGTGGAGTCCATTTGGTTCAGATAACTGTTATTTTATAATACTAAAGGGAAGTATAACTTGGGGTTTTTTGAAGATGACAAAAGATTAGCTTTTTGTTTGTTTGTTTTTGTTTATTTTATTTTATTTTTTTTACAAATAGTTTATTGTCAAGTTGGTGTCCATATAACACCCAGTACTCATCCCCACAAGTGCCCTCCTCCATGCCCATCTCCCCCCTCCCCCCCCACACCCATCAGTCCTCAGTTTGTTCTCAGCATTCAAGAGTCTCTCATGGTTTGCCTCGTTCCCTCTCCCCCGCTATTTCCTCCCTTCTTCTTCCCCTTGGTCCTCCGTTAAGTTCCTCCTAATCCTCCTATAAGTACAAACATATGATATTTGTCCTTCTCTGCCTGACTTATTTCGCTCAGCATAACACCCTCAAGGTCCATCCATGTTGCTACACATGGCCAGATTTCATTCTTTCTCATTCCCATGTAGTATTCCATCGTATGGATAAACCACATCTTCTTGATCCATTCTTCCGTTCATGGACACTTAGGCTCTTTCCATGTTTTAGCTATTCATAGTGCTGCTATGAACATTGGGGTACATGTGCTCCTATGCATCAGTACTCCCTTGGGTAAATTCCTAGCAGTGCTATTGCTGGGTCATAGGGGAGTTCTATTGTTAACTTTTTGAGGAACCTCCACACTGTTTTCCAGAGGGGCTGTACCAGTTTACATTCCCACCAACAGTGTAGGAGGGTGCCCGTTTCTCCACATCCTTGCCAGCATCTAGAGTTCTCTGATTTGCTCATTTTAGCCACTCTGACTGGTGTGAGGTGGTATCTCAGTGTGGTTTTGATTTGTATTTCCCTGATGAGGAGGGATGCTGAGCATCGTTTCATGTGTCTGTTGGCCATCTGGATGTCCTCTTTGGAGAAGTGTCTGTTCATGTCTTCTGCCC